>NC_092169.1:5367500-5667500 GCF_045791955.1 Oncorhynchus clarkii lewisi
CCTCCAGTCTCCACCATCTTCCTTCTCCTCGTGCAAGGATATCTACCAAGTCCTCTAGAGCCACCAGTAAACCCCTTCCTGTCCCCAAATTTAACGCCATCTCCAATCCCTGTTGTCCTCCTCCTCCACCTGAAACAGCACCTCCACCACCTCGAGCTTCCTCCCCTGCTCTCCCCAGGTCCACAGTAGTAGCCAAGGCCCCCCTTAGCCATGTCCCTGCCCCTGTGATACCCTCTCCAGACCCGGGGAACAGATTTCTCTTGCCAGCCTTCCACGTTCTGATATGCCTCCTCCTCCGCCTGGTTCTATCCTTCATCCTCTTCTTCCTCCCCAGGTAAACAGACTGGACACAGGGAAGGACCTAAAGATAGAGAGAGAGAGAGAGAGAGAGAGAGAGAGAGAGAGCGATAAAGGAGAGAGCGAAAGACAGAGAGAAGCTTGGGGTCTTCCACATTCTGAGACAGTAGAAAGGAGACGGAGAGGTGGCATTACTGAGAGAAAGTGTGAAGGATTAAAGAGGCAAATGGTGTAGATGGACATTAGTGTCAGAGGGTTAACTGGGGAATGGGGTGAAAGGGTAAAGCAGCTCTTATGGCTGAGTAGACGATATTAATAGAACGACTGGTTGTGAAACAGGAAACAGAGCCAAATACATTGGATATTAGGGAAATAGAACGTCAACAGAGTAACTCCACCTTGTGGTTTTATGTGCTAGTGCTGTTTGTATCTTGACGTCGTTGCTATGACTTAGCTCTTGGAATTTCTGCCCATGTGTATACCAGTGGAGGCTGCTGAGGGGAGGATGGGTCATAATAATGTCTGGAATGGATTAAATGGAATGGCATCAAACACATGGAAACCATGTGTTTGAGATATTTGATACTATTCCGGTCCAGCCATTACCACGAGCCCGTCCTCCTTAATTAAGGTGCCACCAACCTCCTGTGGTGTATACACAATGGAAACTTAAACTGAAGTTATATTTGAACAGCTGGTTTGAATCATGACATACAGTCTATCCATTTCAGTAGTGCATATAATGTGAGCAAAACTATTTGACTTTTGAAAAGGAGTCTCCCCAAAACATAATATATCATACAATAGCATGTATGTGAATGCATTAGGTTATTTAAATTCAATTTAATGAATACTACATGTAGTTGTTATGAATGTTTATAAGGCAATGTTAGTAGGTGAATCTAATCCCCGATCTTATCTAATCCCTGTATGTCTTTATAAATAGAGCCTTAATTCTGAATGACCTGATTGCTGATAATATACAGTTGAAGTCGGAAGTTTACATACACTTAGGTTGGAGTCATTAAAACTTGTTTTTCAACCACTCCACACATGTCTTGTTAACAAACTATAGTTTTGGCAAGTCGGTTAGGACAGCTACTTTGTGCATGACACAAGTAATTTTTCCAACAATTGTTTACAGACAGATTATTTCACTTATAATTCACTGTATCACAATTCCAGTGGGTCAGAAGGTTACATACACTAATTTGACTGTGCATTTAAACAGCTTGGAAAATTCCAGAAAATGATGTCATGGCTTTAGAAGCTTCTGACAGGCTAATTGACATAATTTGAGTCAATTGGAGGTGTACCTATGGATGTATTTCAAGGCCTACCTTCAAACGCAGTGCCTCTTTGCTTGACATCATTGGAAAATCAAAAGAAATCAGCCAAGACCTCAGAAAAATAATTGTAGACCTCCACAAGTCAGGTTCATCCTTTGGCAGCAATTTCCAAACGCCTGAAGGTACCACGTTCATCTGTACAAACAATAGTATGCAAGTATAAACACCATGGGACCACGCAGCCGTCATACCGCTCAGGAAGGAGACTCGTTCTGTCTCCTAGAGATGAACGTACTTTGGTGCAAAAAATCTAAAAAATCAGTTTGCAACTGCACATGGGGACAAAGATTGTACTTTTTGGAGAAATGTCTTCTAGTCTGATGAAACAAAAATAGAACTATTAGGCTATAATGGCCATCGTTATGTTTGGAGGAAAAGGGGGAGGCTTGCAAGCCGAAGAACACCATCCTAACCATGAAGCACGGGGGTGGCAGCATCATGCTGTGGGGGTGCTTTGCTGCAGGAAGGACTGGTGCACTTCACAAAATAGATGGCATCATGAGGACGGAAAATAATGTGGATATATTGATGCAACATCTCAAGACATCAGTCAGGAAGTTTAAGCTTGGTCCAAATGGATCTTCTGAATGGACAATGACCCCAAGTATACTTCCAAAGTTGTGGCAAAATGGCTTAAGGACAACAAAGGCAAGATATTGGGAGTGGCCATCACAAAGCCCTGACCTCAATCCTGTAGAAAATATGTGGGCAGAACTGAAAAAGCATGTGCGAGCAAGGAGGCCTACAAACCTGACTCAGTTACACCAGCTCTGTCAGGAGGAATGGGCAAACATTCACCCAACTTATTGTGGGAAGCTTGTGGAAGGCTAATGTTTGTTAAACAATTTAAAGGCAATGCTACCAAATACTAATTGAGTGTATGTAAACTTCTGACCCACTGTGAAAGTGATGAAAGAAATAAAAGCTGAAATAAATGCTATTTATTTAGAGCAATTCTCTCTACTATTATTCTGACATTTCACATGTTTAAAATCAAGTGGTGATCCTAACTGACCTAAGACAGAACATTTGTACTTGGATTAAATGTCAGGAATTGTGAAAAAGGTGTGTGTAAACTTCCGACTTCAACTGTAACTATGTATCCTAATTACCACAATAATGCAAATGTTGAATTAACTATATTATCAATCCCATTGACAATTATGGAAATATTTGGACATTAAGTACTACGTTTAACAACAATCCAACTAAATGCTCTACCAAGTTGTTATTGAGTTACAGGATTTAGTCAAACTATCACTGATAATAAGCGTCTCTCTCATTTAACTTTATTCAAAGCGTGTTACGTTTAATTACTGCATGCCCCTAAAAGACTGCATTGAAATGATTCAAATGAGTCATTGTTTAATCAGAGATCAAATAAATCAAGCAGAGGTGAAACTCTGAGAACATGATAGGTGACTAAATTAAATCCAACCATTCCCTTCCCCTCTGTACCATCCAAACAGACAACAACATAAAAACCTACAGCTATTTCCGTTGTCATCAGGGACAGCCAGTTGTACCTGGACATGGGAAGATCTCTGTGAATTATCTCCTATTGTACAGAGCACAAGGTTACTGCCATCACTCCCAGACTTTGTAAAGCAGTGGCTAATCTATTCCCCACTTGTTCACACACATGGTCAAATCTTACTCCTGAAAACTCCACCCAGCCTATTAGCAATTCTCTCCTCCTGCTCCCTCTCATCACTCTAGTCCATTGCTGAGACCTTTGACCTGAAATACATGTGTAAGAGCTGTATCCATCATTACAGAGTAATTCCAAGCCCTGTTGATCTTCCTTTCTCCCCCAGCGAGGCGCAGCGTCTTGGGTCAACTAAACAGGGCTGCTCCACCTCTTCCAAGACTACCTGCAACAAGGACGCCCCCGTTTGTAACGGGGTTGCGGGCGTGCGGCCCACCCTCATCCACCCAGAGCGCCTGAAGGACTTTGGTATTGAGGAGGAGGAGTGCCTCAATGGGGAAGTCAAGACCAAGGAGACCAAGGTGGTGGGGGTCCCTGAGATCCAGCTGATGGACCCGCCCAAGACTAACAAGAAGAGAGGCAGCGAGAGCAAAGCAATCACACCACCCAAGCCTGAATACCTCCGCTTCGATGACATCAGTGCTGCAGCCTTCAAAATCCAGATGAGGATGCAGAAGACCCCCTGCATGGTATGTTCAGAGCCTTCTATACACTCTCACAAAAAAATGTACCAGCTAGAACCATAAAGGGTTCTTTGGATGTCCCTCGTCTGTAGGAGAACCCTTTTGTGTCCAGTTAAAGCCTTTTCACCAAAGGGTTTTTAAAGGATTCTTGGATGAGGGACAGGCGAAGAACCCTCCGTTTCTTCTAAGTAGTACCTTTTTTCCCCAAAGAGTAATAACTGTAGATGATGAACCCTGCTTCATATGCGGAAGCTGACTCGCATCGTGCTTGTTTGTGTTTCCAGTACTCCAGACTGTCCAAACAGTACGGCATGGAGATCTTCCTGAAGAAGGAACACCTCCACTACACAGGCTCAGTGAAAGAAAGAGGCGTTCTCTACATGCTCACCTCCCTCAGCCAGGTATGCACCACAATGCATCTCTCTATGCATTCCAGCTGGGGAAAAGTCCAAGCTAACAAGTAGCTAACAAGCTTAACAAATACTAATTACTTTAACAGTTAGCCAACTCCCCCTCCACAGGAGCAGCAGAAGAAGGGGGTGATTGTGGCTACAGACTGTAGCTTCTCCATGGCCGTGGCCCACCATGCGGTGGAGTTGAGGATCCCAGTGTTTGTCATCATGCCAGCCAGCTGTGCCCAGCCCCACCTCAGGATGTACCGTGACTACGGCGCCATGGTAATCTCCTACGGCAGCACGGCCAGGGACTCCCTGAACCACGCCCGCCACCTGGCCAAGGAGAACGGATACCTTTACCTGGAAGAGTAAGTCACCCTGGGAGCCATTCCCATAGCTCTCCTTTGTTTTATAACATGCACTGATGGCAATGTGACACTAACACATGGGCACATGGTAACACTGTATTTCTCTCTCTGTCTCTCGCTCAGGGATGATAGTGCTGTGTACTTGGCAGGACTGGGCACAGTAGGCATGGAGATCTATGAGCAGGTGCCCAAACTAGATGCAGTCATTGTGCCCGCTGGTGGGCAGTGTAGTCTACTGGTTGGCACAGCAGCCGCCATCAAACACCTCAACTCGCGCATCACTGTCATAGTAAGTGTTTCCTAACTCTGAATATTTGTTTAGTGTACTATTGTCGTAGTGAGTAAGTTGCAAACATGCTCTCCAAAATGTGGATCCCCATCATACTTAGCATCGCACTGAATGTCCACTAAATCGGCAAAATAATATTGGGATTTATGTACCATTGTTCTCTTTGACAGGGAGTTGAACCAGAAGGATTCCCGTTGCTACTACAGTCCCTCAAAACAGGCAGCCCGGTGACTAGAGAACTATACAGCACCCCAAACAAGAAGCTTTATGGAGGTACTGTGCACTTGTACCCCTGTAGGCTATCTGAACCCATACCTCTACCCCCTGTGATATGTTTTTCTCTCTGTACGTTTTCTTCCTTTTTCTTAAATAGATTGTCATGGCGCTGTACTCACTGAACTCAACGCCTATAACCCACTCTCTATCCCCAGACCTATTTGAGCACTCAATGGGGACCCACACCTTCCAGCTGGCTAAGACATTTGTGGATAAAGTCATCTCTGTCAGGTACTACATCTCTATGGAAGAGGAGGGTATCTCACCACACATTTGCCATCGTCATAGTATTCTACATGTCTGGACATAGACACCCCTCTGTTCCCCAGTGCTGTGATTGTTGCCATGGCTCTATATTGTTAGCACTGATGCTCCCAAGGTTAGAAGCACCAGACAGTACTAAGGAGCACCAGGGGCTCTATTAAATGCGTATCACGGAGGTTCAGCGTTGTTGCGTGATTGACAATTAAAGACGATGTTCCCACAGTGGCGGAGACTGCATTCGCTTCAGCGATACAGATTGAATAGAGCCCTAGGCCTATATGAATCCATATCTCCTGGAGGAGCCCATTTCCTTCCTTCCAGTGCCTTCTTACTGGACAAGTTACCAGGTTGTTAGGCAGCTAGGTAACGTGACTGGACATTTGCTTGTTATCAAACAAGTTAGCGGCCCGCAACATGGTTTCTGAAATGATCAAATGTGAATTGCGAATCCGCGATGGAAAGGAAAGATGTTAGCTCCGGTCTTACATTTTGAACAGTTTGGGCAAAAGACTAGCAGTTCTATGCATTGTAAAGGTGCAACCATGGTACTCACAGGTGAGGTGCAAAGAGAAGTGAACACTGCCGGGTTACCTGCCTCTCCAACCAAGGTGCATGAATTGAGGAGCAAACAGAGTGCTAAAAGCAAAAATGCGTCTCTGCCTTAGCCTTTTGCAGATATACAAAAGCCTCCTTCTTTTCTATTGCTAAATGTTCTCCTATGCGTTCAGGGACCAACCACAATGGGAATACAACACAAAATATGACGTGATTATTTGCAATAATCTGACCAATAGGCGGCCATTTTGAAATATATAAAAGTCCCCTTTATTTTTATGTCTGTAAAACCTTGATCAAATCTAAGGGTCAATGTTTGTTTAACTTTTTGTAATAAAGAAGCACTTTTAAAAGTTGCTGAATTCCCTCTTCAATCTCACAGGTGAGGTGAAAGTATACGCAATATATGATACAAATGTAACAACTTAACTTGTTGCTCCTAATGACACCAATATCATTTTGCCATTCAATGTATTATCTGGGTGAATATTTTTCTTCTACAGCTAAATATTTAGGATCATATGGGATCAAGATGGTCGCAAATTAGAGCCCAGAGTGCAGTAAAGTGTCTCAATCATTGCCATTTAGCACTGCTGTTGTTGTGGTGTTATTGTTGTTCTCTCTCTCTGAGTATACCTGACCTTTTACTCTTCTCAACAGAGAGGAGGACTCTCTGGTAGCCATGCTAAGGTTCCAGGAGTTTGAACACTCCACGGTGGACACAGAGGGAGCCATGGGACTTGCGGCCATCTTGGCTGGTCAACTACCAGAGCTGAAGGGCAAAAGGTGGGTTAACGCACGGCTAGTGTGGGTTACTGTATCAAAACATATGAGTAAATCCTAACCCTTAGCCTTCAATTGACATCAATGCATGACTAAATGAACATTCAACTTAAAGAAATTAGGATTCACCCATAGTGTCAAAAAGGTTTCCTATTGATATTCCCGATGAATTGAGTCTCCATCTATGTCCTTGTCTGCCCGCTGCAGGGTAGCTGTGTTGGTCAGCAGTGCTAACATGGAGTTCGACCTGATCAGACAGTGTGTTGACCGAGCCCTGGTTCTGGACGACCGGGTCAACAAGTTTACGGTGCAGTTGGCAGACTTTCCAGGGGACATGGCCAAGCTACTGGACATCCTGGCCCGAGAGGACATCAAGTGAGTTAAACACTAACATGAGAACAGATAGTTATGAACTATACATCTGAATATAAATACACCAGTGTATAAGCGGTTGATTACTCCCTATTTCTCTGAAACACACACACACACGTCAGAGTATATGGTCAGACAGACTGACCATAACCCAGTACTACCAGACCTTATTAATCACCTAAGTTCTGATATCTGTGCTGCATATGGATGGAGATAAGTGTGTATAGTTAGATTATGGTGCGTATAGTTAGATCACTCACACTCTCTCAGTGACGGTAATGCCTCTGTGCCAAATCTGGCCCCGTGACCCTGTTCTCCCCACATCCGATCGCATCAGAATAAGCCACAGGACAGGAGGAGGCTTTACCTGGCAGGATGTTCAGTCTGGACAGACAAATCCTCTGATAACAAGAACAATGTGAATGAAGTCTGCTCCTCTCTTTCTCCTCATCCACTTTTTCTTTCTCTCGTTCTGTCTGTTTACAGTGGCTTGCGAAAGTATTCACCCCCTGGATTTTTTCCTATTTTGTTGCCTTACAACCTGGAAATAACATTTCTTTTGGGGGGGGTTGTATCATTTGATTTACACAACATGCCTACCACTTTGAAGATGCAAAATATTTTTTCTTGTGATACAAACAAGAAATAAGACCCAAAAAAAGAAAACTTGAGCGTGCATAACAACTCACCCCCACTAAAGTCAATACTTTGTAGAGTCACCTTTTGCAGCAATTACAGCTGCAAGTCTCCTGCAGTATGTCTCTATAAGCTTGGCACATATAGCCACTGGTATTTTGCCCATTCTTCAAGGGAAAACTGCTCCAGCTCCATCAAGTTGGATGGGTTCCGCTGGTGTACAGCAATCTTTAAGTCATACCACAGATTCTCAATTGGATTGAGGTCTGGCCTTTGACTAGGCTATTCCAAGACATTTAAATGTTTCCCCTTAAACCACTTGAGTGTTGGTTTAGCAGTATGCTTAGGGTCATTGTCCTGCTGGAAGGTGAACCTCCATCCCAGTCTCAAAACTCTGGAAGACTGAAACATGTTTCCCTCAAGACTTTCATTGTATTTAGCGCCATCCATCATTCCTTCAATTCTGACCAGTTTCCCAGTCCCTGCCGATGAAAAACATCCCCACAGCATGATTCTGCCACCACCATGCTTCACTGTGGGGATGGTGTTCTCAGGGTGATGAGAGATGTTGGGTTTGCGCCAGACATAGTGTTTTCCTTGATGGCCAAAAAGCTACATTTTAGACTCATCTGATCAGAGTACCTTCTTCCATGTGTTACCTTCCCACATGCCTTTTGTTCAACACCAATTTTTTTCTTTAAGCAATGGCTTTCTGGCCACTCTTCCATAAAGCCCAGCTCTGTGGAGTGTACTGCTTAAAGTGGTTCTATGGACAGATACTCCAATCTCCACTGTGGAGCTTTGCAGCTCCTTCAGGGTTATCTTTGGTCTCTTTGTTGCCTCTCTGATTAATGGCTTCCTTGCCTGGTCCATGAATTTTGGCGGGTGGCCCTCTCTTGGCAGGTTTGTTGTGGTGCCATATTCTTTCCATTTTTTAATAATGGATTTAATGGTGCTCCGTGGGATGTTCAAAGTTTTGGATATTTTTTTATAACCCAACCCTGATCTGTGCTTCTCCACAACTTTGTCCCTGACCTGTTTGGAGAGCTCCTTGGTCTTCATGGTGCCCCTTGCTTAGTGGTGTTGCAGACTCTGGGGCCTTTCAGAACAGGTGTAAATATACTGAGATCATGTGACAGATCATGTGACACTTAGATTGCACATAGGTGGACTTTATTTAACTAATTATGTGACTTCTGAAGGTAATTGGTTGCACCAGATCTTATTTAAGGGCTTCATAGCAAAGGGGGTGAATACATATGCACACACCACTTTTCTGTTTTTTATTGTTTACAATTCTTTGAAACAAGTAATTTTTTCATTTTCACTTCACCAATTTGGACTATTTTGTGTATGTCCATTTCATGAAATCCACATCCAAATCTATTTAAATTACAGGTTGTAATGCAACAAAATAGGAACAATGCCAAGGGGGATGAATTCTTTTGCAAGGCACTGTACATCTGTCACCTCTCAGTAATGCTTCTTTTCATCTTCTTTCTCTCTCTACCTCACTCTCTCTCTCTCCCTCTCCATCAGGTTGTTGGATGTTTGCCACCGTAGACACAATGACAGAGGCGATCTCTTCAAGGCCCTGGTACAACAGCCTTACCCTCTTCCCCCAAAATCCACTCCGCTGCTTTTCACACTGTCGTTGCCGTGGAAACCCTGGCTCGTGTTGCCGCTGTGTTGGTAGTGCAGGGTAGTGTGAGATGTGTGTGGTGGATTCTTGGACCAGTGGTGCTAGACAGTGTCAATATGTGATTGATTTGGAAGTGGTTTATGACTCTGATTGAGATGTTGCCTACTAATGGCAAGCATGATTTAGAAGTTCCAGATGTGTGACTTTAACTGACTGTAAAGTTGGCAGCTGTAAAACAAGTTATGTACAAGGTATATTATGGGAAGGTACAATATTATGTTACTACCATGTACTGGGTTAAGTCTAGTGATAGAAAGGAGACAGGCTGGAATCGACAGGGACTTCAGATGCATTGAGTGTGTTGGGAGCTTGTTGCACCATGCTACAACCACGTAACAGTGGTATGTTCTAAACGTGTGGGTCAATGTGTAATAATCTTAGAGATCATTCATTTACATTTCACAGACTGTGTGTGTGTGTGTGTGTGGCAGTGAGAGATGATTATGATTAAATATGTGTTGTGTGCTCACAGGTGGAGTGTGTGGTGGAGACCAGAGATAAGACACAGAGCACTCAGCTCCGCAGGACACTGTCTGAGCGCTATCCCACACTACGCTGGCTGGACCGGTGATCAACACACGTCACGGCCTCGTCACGGCTCTCTCTCTGAACACGCACACACACGGACAAAGCATGCACGCGCATGCACACATGCACATCACTTGCAGACACACACACACACACACACACACAATTAAACAGACAATGAAACAGAAACATTGTGAATGTATATGCAAACTCACACATAACACATGCATTGAACTTTTTTTGTTGCAAAACTACCGAATTGCAATTGCTTTTGAGTATCATTGAGTATAAAAAAAGCCTTTTGTTTAGTAGAGATTATACAGGGAGATAAACTTAAATACAGGAATATATGGGATTTACTGCATATGCTGCTCTGATGAGAAAACAATACTTTCACCTCATACTTCTGTTATTAGGGAGCTCAGGGGGTACTTTTGGGCCAGTTTCCCAGACAATGATTAAGCCCAGCTGATCCTAACATAACAGTGGTAGTGACAATTAAAAGCATTATGTTCTGGAAATAAAAGTTGATGATGATGACGTATTCAACGATTTGTCTTCGTAGTTTGTATGTCCAGTTCAGATGAGACAGGATCAGGTAAGGTCAGCCAATGGGATCAACTGCACAACGCATGTTATTCATAGTTGTGTTAGAGCATCTGCTATCTACCCATCAATTCATTTGATCGCGGGAGCTAAATATAGTGGGCTATTGTATAGAGTCAGACCTGATCCTTTAACCCCCACCCCTTGCTGAGCGAGAGAGGATGAGAAAGAAAGAGAAAGAGAGAGAGAGGGAGAAGGAGTGTGCGATGCCTTGAAATAAAAGTTACCTCATGGTTCAGAAGATGACATCTCATTGATTAATGAGTGGAGACAGTGCCAGAGGAGAGACGGGATGATTTAGATGGGCTAATTCCCTAAGTTCGTTAGCAGAGGACATTCTGACCCCGCTGTGCTACTTTGGCCTGGTCAGTACTAAGAAACTGACCACTATATATCAATGAAGCAATCTAGACCTCCCAATGTCCTATACTTCTTACCAATCCACGGCAGCTAAGACAGAAAAACACGTCGTCATCTACGAACCGAGTCAGCTATTGATACTGAGATATTACAAATGTCCCACAAGATTAGGTGCCTATGAACTGTCCCCTCAAGCTTCTCCAGTTTATCATCTGTAAAATGACCAGTTGTATCAAAATTAAGACAGTGATAGCTTTAATAGCTGGTGCTAGTCTCAGGAACCAGACCCAAGGCAAGCTGGAGCAACAATGATTCAATAAACATAATGACAGTGCCTGGGGAGATATTAGCAGGAGGAGATGTTTGAGTGTAAGCTCTGTGTTAATCAAAGTAATCAAATAGATAGCTACAGACAGATAATGAATTACTCTCCTGTAAAGGCAATAAATCCTGCGACACAGCCACAGAAACTGTGAGGGGAGAGACGGAGAGGCAGGCAGCGCTTTCTCAGCCAGTCGAAATCATAAATCAGATGGCATAATTTTGATTGATATAAAGAAGAAAGAAATGTCAATTTGAAATGTCTATCAGTTTGAAGTGATTGTGTTAGCTGTGTTGTTGGCTAGCTCCTCTGAACAACAGTGTCCTGGCGAGTGAGAACATTTTCTTTGCCAGGCAAAATCGCACCTCATTAGCTCATTGTTATGGATGCATCCAAATAAATGTTACGAGAAAACCGCTTTAACAAATGCAAATGCAGCTATTTAATCTGGCTGGACTTTTTGACATTGCTAGCCAGTATGGCAATGAAACATTTAGAACAAACGACTGGGTCTCTAGCAACCAAACAGATAGAACAAACGAGCAGCTGGCTTGGGTAGATTTGTGTCGGGACTATATCTTGTGGAAGGATGAAATAGTATGAATAAATGCACCAAAATAACGTTTTTATTGAAAAAATGTCAATCAGTATTTGAATATGCTGGTAACCCATACAAAAGTGATTATGTCCTTGAAGCTTGTGTTTGGAGGATATATTTGCACGGTTTGCTGGATCTCGACTTCGTCTCGGGCTTAACAACACCTGTGTCACTCTGGCACAATCAGACGAGAGTGCTCTGAAATCGGAGTAGGTAGCCAGAGTGAATTTACGAACGCACCCAATATATCCTCCAAACAGTGGAGGCTCCTCAGAGGAGGAAGGGGAGGACCATCCTCCTCAGTGAAATTTCCTAAAAATAAAAATAGTGAAACATTACAAAATGTATCCCTTTTAGATAGAACTATACTAAATATATTCATATGTCACCAAATAACTGATTAAAGCACACTGTTTTGCAATGAAGGTCTATAGTAACCAACAGCACTCGCTGGGGTAGCGCCATGGTGTAGCTGGAGGACAGCTAGCTTCTGTCCTCCCCTGGGTACATAGACTTCAATACAAAACCTAGGAGGCTCGTAGGCCTCACCCCCTTCCATAGACCTACATGGTAATTATGACCACTTCCGGAGGACGACCTCCAACCAATCAAAGCTTTTGCAGTATGAACTGGATTAGGATCAGCGAATGAACCTAGTGTGTTGTATTGGGATTGTGCTGCGGAATAAGGCGGGACAGGGTTCTATGTGTTGAGAAGCTTGGTGAGTTGGTGACATGATTGGATAGAGATTGAAAAGTGATAGTTGAGCAATTTTGGGATATTATACAATTCAAATTTGTTCCTTAAAATTACCTGACACGGAAGAGTTTGATTATACATTGTTTTCTTGGTTTTAGAACTTTTGTGTCCAGTTAGTGCAATTTATTTGAATTTGCCATGCTAACTTAAGTAGCAGCAGCTAGCTAGCTACCAGCTCCAGTGTTCCGTTTTTGCCGCCAGCGCTACCACAAGTTTTGATTACTTTTTGTTGAAGAACCCCTTTCATTCTCTGGGGGTACACGGAAAAGAAGTGAATTAAAACAGAGGGTCGACCTCTGCCTGAGATCAGTTTCACGGAGAAGGATGAAAAGGTGAGGGCGTTCAATACCAATTGGTGTCAAAAGAATAACAGTAGCTGGTTAACAGGGAGCCTCTCATCAAAGTATTGCTGGCCTTGCTTGCTTTTTGGAAAGTCAGCCTTTGGCCAAAGAGGGGTACAGTGACCTAAAGAACATTGATCGTTCTGCTAAACGCCAAAACAAAAGCAGACAGCATTTAAATGCCCACATCAGGTTCAAGCTTCTGTAAAAAAAGGCCCCATCGATCATGACGAAGGTCTGCGTATTCAAACTGCGCAACACAATGAGAATTTAATTAACAAGAAACAGGAACGTTCTCAAGCGGCTTATCAATACCACTATTTTCGCGCATGCAATAATTGGTTTTAGAGGACATGACGAGAGAGAAAGTTCCACTAACAAGTGAAAGTACAAGGAGCTTGCAGCGGTAATGTCACGTTACGATGCTTTACTTGCTGAACATATGGAACTGTCTACTGTCTTTTTCTAGAATGTCGAAATCAATTGAATAGCTTCCATCGCGTCATCCATTAAAAATGAGATTAAAGAGGCAGGGCATTTTTTTCGCGCGCTCAAGTAGGTTTTCCACTTTCCTCAGGTATTTATTTAGCAAAGATGATAACACATAACCACTCTGGACAGACACAAGCAAAAACTCATTACATAAATGTTATAGCAGCCTAGGCATCACCCTAACATTAGAGATCTGACATGCTGAATGGGATGAAAACGAGACCAATTTTCAGTCTGATCAACTGTAGGCTACTAATAAGAGCAGCTGCATACAGCCTATGTGCGCTGTCCATTTGGTCAGGGTAACTAATTGATAACATTATTTATTCCAGTCTGCATCACAACCGGCAGCGATTGGGAGTCCCATACGCCGGCGCACAATTGGTCCAGCGTTGTCCGGGTTAGGGTTTGGCCGGGGTAGGCCGTCATTTTGAATTAAGAATGTGTTCTTTAACTGACTTGCCTAGTTAAATAAAGGTTAAATAAAATACAAAATGTACAGTCCATTTGTGTGTGAGAAGAAAATGTGAATGTGATCAAATTTGGTTTATGTTCAAAATTGGACTGGCTAGGCTGCCTATACGTTTAAAATCAAAAAGTATTAACTGGAATTAATCAATCAACATAATAGTGCCCACTGACAAAGAAATGATCAGTCTATAATTTTAATGGTAGGTTTATTTGAACAGTGAGAGACAGAATAACCACAAAAAGATCCAGAGAAACGCATGTCAAAAATGTTCTAAATTGATTTGCATTTTAATGAGGGAAATAAGTATTTGACTCCCTCTCAATCAGAAAGACTTCTGGCTCCCAAGTGTCTTTTATACAGGTAAGGAGCTGAGATTAGAGCACACTCTTAAAGAGAGTGCTCCTAATCTCTGCTTGTTACCTCTATAAAAGACACCTGTCCACACCTGTCCACAGAAGCAATCAATCAATCAGATTCCAAACTCTCCACCATGGCCAAGACCAAAGAGCTCTCCAAGGATGTCAGGGACAAGATTGTAGACCACAAGGCTGGAATGGGCTACAAGACCATCGCCAAGCAGCTTGGTGAAAAGGTGACAACAGTTGGTGTGATTATTATCAAATGGAAGAAACACAAAAGAACTATCAATCTCCCTCAGCCTGAGGCTGGAGTGGCTCAAGAAGAAGCACATTAAGGTCCTGGAGTGGCCTAGCCAGTCTCCAGACCTTAATCCCATAGAAAATCTGTGGAGGGAGCTGAAGGTTCGAGTTACCAAACGTCAGCCTCGAAACCTTAATGACTTGGAGAAGATCTGCAAAGAGGAGCGGGACAAAATCCCTCCTGAGATGTGTGCAAACCTGGTGGCCAACTACAAGAAACGTCTGACCTCTGTGATTGCCAACCAGGGTTTTGCCAACAAGTACTAAGTCATGTTTTGCAGAGGAGTCAAATACATATTTCCCTCATTAAAATGCAAATCAATTTATAACATTTTTGACATGCGTTTTTCTGGATTGTTTTGTTGTTAGTCTGTCTCTCACTGTTCAACTAAACCTACCATTAAAATTATAGACTGATCATTTCTTTGTCAGTGGGCAAACGTACAAAATCAGCAGGGGATCAAGTACTTTTTTCCCTCACTGTAAATCTTGTTGGGGCAATAAAATAAAAAATGGTGGTATGCATGCCAGTAAAGCCACTACACAACACTAAATAATACATTAATTGCACTATAATGGTGACAAACGTTGCCCACAAACTGTAAGGGCCCACATAAAGCTGTCCCAACAGCAGAGTCCCAACACCTTACCACTGCAACAGTTCAGCCTCATTTACGGCCTTTTAAAAAAACATAGCTGATTTTTTATTTTATTTTACCTTTATTTAACCAGGCAAGTCAGTTAAGAACAAATTCTTATTTTCAATGACGGCCTGGGAACAGTGGGTTAACTGCCTGTTCAGGGGCAGAACGACAGATTTGTACCTTGTCAGCTCGGGGGTTTGAACTCGCAACCTTCCGGTTACTAGTCCAACGCTCTAACCACTAGGCTACCCTGCCGCCCCGATATGGCTGACTTGCTTAAACAAATGTGGTTTCTACTGACAATTGAGATGGACAAACTATGGCATAAGGGGACGACAAGCGGATAAGAGGCAATCCGTAATTTCAATTAAGACATTAATGCGGTAGCTAGGGTGGACGTAGTCAATATAACTACTTGTTCAGGACTTTTGAAATGTACAGCGACAGAATTCAGAAAATGGGCCTTTCTTACGGTGTTCTCCTTGTACAGTCATGGCCAAAAGTTTTGAGAATGGCACAAATATTAATTTCCACAAAGTTTGCTGCTTCAGTGGCTTTAGATATTTCTGTCAGATGTTACTATGGAATACTGAAGTATAATTACAAGCATTTCATAAGTGTCAAAGGATTTTATTGACAATTACATGAAGTTGATGCGAAGAGTCAATATTTGCAATGTCGACCCTTCTTTTTGGCATGCTGTCAATTAACTTCTGGGCCACATCCTGACTGATGGCAGCCCATTCTTGCATAATCAATGCTTGGAGATTGTCAGAATGTGTGGGTTTTTGTTTGTCCACCCACCTCTTGAAGATTGACCACAAGTTCTCAATGGGATTAAGGTCTGGGGAGTTTCCTGGCCATGGACCCAAAATATCGATGTTTTGTTCCCCGAGCCACTTAGTTATCAATTTTGCCTTATGGCAAGGTGCTCCATCATGCTGGAAAAGGCATTGTTCGTCACCAAACTGCTCCTGGATGGTTGGGAGAAGTTGCTCTCGGAGGATGTGTTGGTACCATTCTTTATTCATGGCTGTGTTCTTAGGCAAAATTATGAGTGAGCCCACTCCCTTGGCTGAGAAGCAACCCCACACATGAATGGTCTCAGGATGCTTTACTGTTGGCATGACACAGGACTGATGGTAGCGCTCACCTTGTCTTCTCCGGACAAGCTTTTTTCTGGATGCCCCAAACAATCGGAAAGGGGATTCATCAGAGAAAATTACTTTACCCCCATCCTCAGCAGTCCAATCCCTGTACCTTTTGCAGAATATCAGTCTGTCCCTGATGTTTCCCTGGAGAGAAGTGGCTTCTTTGCTGCCCTTCTTGACACCAGGCCATCCTCCAAAAGTCTTCGCCTCACTGTGCGTGCAGATGCACTCACACCTGCCTGCTGCCATTCCTGAGCAAGCTCTGTACTGGTGGTGCCCCGATCCCGCAGCTGAATCATCTTTAGGAGACGGTCCTGGTGCTTGCTGGACTTTCTTGGGCGCCCTGAAGCCTTCTTCACAACAATTGAACCGCTCTCCTTGAAGTTCTTGATGATCCGATAAATGGTTGATTTAGGTGCAATCTTACTGGCAGCAATATCCTTGCCTTTGAAGCCCTTTTTGTGCAAAGCAAGGATGACGGCACGTGTTTCCTTGCAGGTAACCATGATTGGCAGAGGAAGAACAATGATTCCAAGCACTACCCTCCTTTTGAAGCTTCCAGTCTGTTATTCAAACTCAATCAGCATGACAAAGTGATCTCCAGCCTTGTCCTCGTCAACACTCACACCTGTGTTAACGAGAGAATCACTGACATGATGTCAGCTGGTCCTTTTGTGGCAGGGCTGAAATGTAGTGGAAATTGTTTTTTGGGGGGATTCAGTTCATTTGCATGGCAAAGAGGGACTTTGCAATTAATTGCAATTCATCTGATCACTCTTCATAACATTCTGGGGTATTTGCAAATTGCCATCATACAAACTGAGGCAGCAGACTTTGTGAAATGTAATATTGGTGTCATACTCAAAACTTTTGGCCATGACTGTACACCAAGTCAGAACCATAGGATAAATAAAGGGGGCATATTAGCAGACAATCAAAGCTCTTACAATATTCGATGATTACATTTCTCTAAAACAGGTTATAGGCTATGTGCACCACCAAGTCAGAACAGTAGGCGAAATTAAAAGGTGAAAATAGACCAAATTCTTTGGGTGAGACACATGGGCTACTAACAGTTTACTACACTACATACACTTAGTATTACTTTCTTAGCTACAGTATACACATCTCCCTGACATATTCCATACTTTACGCAGCAGCATACAATACATTTTTGGACTCAGCTTGTTGTGCTGTGCTCACTTGAACAGGAAAGTGGCGAAGCAGTCCTTAGTGTGCAAATTTTGTCATCAAACTTTGTCATCAAAGTTTGGCATTCTCTGGATTTATGGTGCTTTCAAGACAACTGGGAACTCAGAAAACAAGGTTGAATCATGATGACGTTAGTGATCTTCAGGTCGTAGCTCTAGAAAGAGGCCCGAGTTCCTGATTTACAATTCCGAGTTGGATGAAAGTCCAAAACATATTTTCCCAGTCGGATCTCGTTTTTCCCGAGTTCCCAGTTGTCTTAAACTCACTATTCAGATGTTGCTGTTCCAAGTTAACAGTGGTATTGAATGCGGCACAAATCATGCTTCATTGACAGCATGGCCAATGTTGAATGTTTATAATTGTAAACTAGGAAAAGAGACCCGTAATCTTAGATTTTGGACCACAAAGTCACTCCACTGAATAGCAGGCTAACGATTGCTTTGCAATGCTTGCAGTTAGGCACCGAGTCCTTTACAAACCACTCATTGTTGAATTTGAGATTTCCAACTTGTTTATGTCAAATGGCGGATGAGCACTGATGTTTTATCTGTAATTTTTCGTCATTATTTCTCTTCATATAACAAGGATTAAAAAGGATTTGCCAGAGGACTTGATGGTCGACTTGATTCATGAAGATGACTGCTAGCTAAGATTTTGAAAGTATGAGGTTGACACGATCAGTCCAATCAAAGCTACTATAGATATAACGTGATTTGACGTCATTTTATCTGTGGCCAATGATCTTGAGCCTTCTTGGATGTGCACTTCTAATGTAACTCTATAGTAGCACCCAAGGGGCTTGAGTTTTCGAGCTCTACCCTTAGACTTGGCAGTGACTTAGTGTCCCCATGAGTGATAGAACACTGAGCCAATCACTGCACAACGCTCCGTATTTTCTGCTGGCTTGCCCCACCACCACAGAAACCACTGAGCTAGACTGAAACACCTGCATTTTGGAGCTGCCTTACTCAAGAAAACAAAAAAAGAGACCATGTTTGTATGCACTGTTATTAACTAACTCAATGATATATATTTTTTCTTTACATTGTTTGTAAACTGATATGCGACACGTATTAATAATAAATAACACGCAAAACAGGCTTTTTTTTGCTACAAATGTGGGCTTACAGCCCCACCTTCCCTGAATGACTGGTCACCACTGTATGGTTCTAAGATGAACTTAGCCTTAAGATATTTTTGGGAAACCGGGCCCTGTACAAGAGATTCTGTGGGACAGTACACCATGATGTTATGTCCTCGTCATGGCTGTCCAAGCACACAAGGTGTAGACAGTATGATAGACAGAGGTGGACAAAAATAAAGTAGATTTAAACAGCCAAGTTTGTTCATCAATCACTCTTTATTTGTCACACGTTATAAATTAGAGAACTTCACTCTTCGTCTCTCATCTTATCCCTTATCTATATTAATTTGTGAATTAATTCCCAGCATGCTCATGCTTAAAGGCAAATGGATGAATCTAATCTAATCTAAGGAAAGTTAAGAAACATCTGTAGTCCTTTTTCATTAAAACAAGAAACAGTGATTATAATGGGTGATCTGAACTTAACATTTGAAAATGCTGTAGCATGATTAGAAAACATTTTGTAGGAAAACTTGGTACTTTTCCATCATGATATAAAACAGAAAATATTTTGTCATTTTGAACCTTGTGATAATCTCTGTGTAGACAGTGCATTGCATTCTGTCCTAAAATATGCTCTGGATAAAAAAAAAAAGTGCATTTATTTTCTGAGGAATGTTGGGTGTGTGGTGGGAAGCTTCACAATAGCTATGTATTGTAAGATGAAGAGTTTTGATGGCTTGAATGTTTCTACTGTTCAATCAGAAGGTCTAAAGGTCCTTAACAATCACAATGTTGTAAGTTATTTTATTCATGGTCCTCTCTGGGCACTGTACAATCTGGAATCACAAATGACTATCTTGTTCCCAAACAGATTGCAGATAAAAGTTCACATCATGCCATGGCCACTCATTATTTGTAGAGGAAGTGGTGGTGTAGTCTATAAAGACTATAGACTCTGTTCTGCAGCAGGGTCTTCCTTGTGGCATCAGTGTTGTTTGGTCCTGTGGTCAGGTTTGTATTTGAGAAGCAGACCGAGAGAGGCAAAGCCAAACAGCACCGTCTGGACAAACCAGAGGCAACGTGTCATTGTGCCGTCCACCCCTTTGTCACTGTGAAGAGACGCAGACAGGCAGCAGTTTAGTCTCAGGTTCAGTGTCAGGGACTACAACACAATGGCCCTTATTGAGTAGAGTCCAAATTGGCAAATATAAAGAGAGGAGACAGAAGGCTGTGCATAGTAAGATCTTAAACGTAACTAGACATGCAGTTATACGATGCCCCCTTCTGGCCAAAACAAAACATGTTGTGGAATGGTGCACTAGAAGAATCACAATAAAACTATTGTATTCGGTACAGTCAACAGTAGCTCTATGACTCCCACTTCTTCAATTCTCTTTGACCTTTGGGCAACATGAGTCAACACATAGGCTTAAACACCTTAAGAGTCGATTAGCTCCTCGTGTGTTTATGCTAGAGACACCATTTCTTGTAACGGCTGTAGCTCAATCCCCTCTTTACGCCGATATAAGGCTTATTCCATAACATGGGGCTTGTGAAAGTGGCCTTTTTCTACACACGAGAGGCTCCGGATGAGAAAATTGTCACAAAATCGTCTGTAAAACCCGAACCGTGTGAGCTAAGTAACTAATATGCCATCCGGTTGTTTTGGCTCTACGACATCCACAAGCTTCACGGCAGTCATCTGAACTCTGTCGCGGACATCCTCATTTCGAAGAGGTCTTTTCACAAAACCGGATACAAACGAATATGTTCCCAATATCGAAAGGGGAGACTCTCCCAAACACAAATGTGCCAGATGTTCTGCTCTATGACGCACACAAACTTCAGGGGAGTCGTCTAAAGGTTAACCCAGTACCGGGCTGTAAAAATTGCTAAAAGTGCGTAGGGGGTAAAATGTGACAAAAAATAACGTGACCAAACATGGGTCTTAATAAAATACAAATATTTATTTTTGAACTTTTGGTTTTGCCATTTATCAATGTGTTATTCAATGTGTTGGGCTATAGCAGTAAAGGCCAAATTCAATGTATAATCAAATATTTGTTTTATAACGACAAGGGTCCTACAATTCTAAATTAAAATGACTAAATTCTACATTTAATGACCATCTTAAAACAATGATACATGTTAGCTTAGTAGATATTGCGATCTAGAGGCTTAGACCTACAGGGGTTTTAAGGTTTGGGGTTTTAAAGTAGGTGTGATAGCATGTCACTAGAGGGAGCCTGATAGAAAGCAGAACAATAGCACCCCCTGGAGGAGACATGGATATATGAACATCCATCTTACCTGCAGACCTTCATGGCAACAAGGGCTTCTGCCACGTGGATGACCCAGGTTGCCCACCATCTGAAACACAGAGCAACACCCAACATTCAGAATGAGGATGTTTCTAGTCAATGTCTAACAGCTTTCTTTAAAAACAGTCTTACTTTTTTTTCAGGCAAGTGACCAATGATTTTATGATTTCCTCTAGCTACAGTGTAATGGTCCCATACCACAGCAATTGATTAGAGATTCAAAAACAGAAAACACATTGGTCTTGTTCGGATATAAAATGTGTGAGTGTTTCTTTGATATTTCATAAGCAATCATGCATGTGATTGATGAGTGGAAGTGTTACACTGTTTGAAAATGTTGTGAAAAGAGTGTGAAAATGGTGAAAAAGAGTGGGACACAGTGGATTATGCAGACTGACCAAGCCTCTATATTCTGTGGGTACCTGGCACATCACTCGAAATCTCATTTACAGTGATATGGTGTGCTGGCAAACCTACCCAGTGCAGTAATTAATTCCTTGTTAATTTGCATGCTAAACCTAAAATGATTGGTTATTACAGAGTTAGGCCTAACAACTGTAGAAGCTGCATGTGCTATACATTGTAACTGCAGTTTCATTCAGCATTTCTTTCAATTTCACATTGACTATCCTCATTCTGACTATAAGGTCTACAGAATCTTGTAAACATTACCATGGAGAAACACTAACTTACCCTTTGTACATGAGAGAATGGTAATTGTCCACCAGGTATCTGGACAGGGTGCCAAGCGGGCCCAGGTTGTCATAGGGGACCTGCTGTGGCCAGAACACTGTCCACTGAAACACAGAACAGAGATGCGGTCAGACAGTCAGTTCATGGAAAACGCATAGTTTTCACTAAATAGCATGTTATAAACAGTGCCCCATACACATTAATTGCTTCCACAACTTTTGACAACATTAATTAGGTACACATGTCCCCCATCCAAGTAATTTTCGAATATAATCACATGGTCACTGTAACATTGAGTTTTGAATATTATGTCCACCTCTGACAGGTTGCAACATGCTTAACAAAAAGACTATTCAGGCCTATACATTCCAGAGGGCTTCCAGCTTGTGCAGAGGCCATTGTGCACTAACTCTCCACTTTTGGCTCATCATTGTTCGGATATAGCCAAACTCATTTAGCTTCGCTGACAGTCCTAGCAAGCAGTTGTCACTGGGGTTCCAGTGTTGGCGCACACATCCTGACATTAGTATGACCTCTGATTTACATGACTGAGGAAGGCAACGCATACCATAGATGTAGTGGGGAAATGATGTGTCAATGAGGGGATATTATTTAGCCAGAATAGAACTAGACTACTAAGAGACATATTGCACCCAAATTATCTTTTCACGCCTGCTATGTTAGGTTAAACTCACCCTTTCCCCACATTCCAAACATAATGCGTTATCTGTAGTGTTATCTATGGCTGATAAATAGGCCTGCTAATGTCAAAGGCTATCTAACGTTACAATATCATGGAATTCTTTCGATCCTTTCCATTCCGCAGCGCAGGTACATTCTTCCACTCCCCTTCCACTCCCCCCTAAGTAACTGCAATAATAGATAGCTTAAAAGTCGGTAATTACAACGGAAACTATACAATATATATTTTTTCAATTAATAACACATTTTCAAATTAATTGTATTAGCCGGGACCTTACAGCAGGAATAATTTATATTTAACTCGCAGGGTTGATGACCTGGATACACTTTCATTGCAAGCGCAACATCCAGGCTAACTTCGTAAGCTAAATACTGTACTACTTCGTCATGGACTTCACGGGAATTGAATAACAAAAACCACAAAAACAAATGTCTGAATAAAAGACAGAAAGTTGGCCGAGTAAAATGGAGATCCACCCGGAGTCTATTCGTGGTGACGCTTTGGCTATGTTTACGGCACCGTGGCTGTGGCACAGTGAACTCAACCATTTGCTTTATAATTGCGGTGGTATTGCTTCAAAACCATCCACGTTTTGTGGTTTTGACTTACTGTGAAGTATCCCATCGAAAGCGCCACTGTAGTTATCCAAAAAACACTGGTTCTTCTAAAATAATGACATCCATCGCTTTTGGCCATGGTTGCGTTTAACTTGTCCCGCTCTCAAATTAACACGTGCAACAAAAACAGTAGGTACGCTTTTGTACCGAGACTGCTGTCTCTGAATGGGATTAGAGTAGGATGATGTCAATCTTTCTTTATCAGTCATATGATATCCAAGGTTCAATATTGATTTGAGACAAGTGCTATTTAGTTTCGAAATAGGAATAGCCTTGACTGAAATAAAGAGAAAAGTTCAAAGTGCATGCATTGCATGTGTGCATGTATTGTTGATTTATTATACATTTACAACTTTGAATAGAATAGACGAAAATCATTGGCAAGTAAATGTATTTGCCAATGATTTTCGTCTATTTTATTCAAAGTTATAGGATTAAAGCTCAGTAAAAGTGGGACATTATCCATCTAAGTGGCTAATGGATGTAGACTAGATCTAAACTAATGGTTCTACAGTAAAATGGTCATGGGACCTAAGGTATTTACAATCTAATCCTCATAGTCTAGATATCTCTATCTGCATGACAATAACGAATCAACCACTTTATAGTAATTACACCATTAGTCAAATGGAAATTGGTCAAACTAGTTATAATTACTTATTTATTCACTGATTATTGCATGTAAAACTGTGTGTCGGAAGTATTTAAATCCTGAGCAAAACAGTTCATGAACTCAAAGAATAGCCTACATGAGGCCATTGTGAAATAGAGACAATGTATTTGCATGTGCTATGAGTTTAACTTGTTAATTTTGTAATATAGCTTTTATTTGAAGCAGTGATGAAACAGTATGTGAGGAGCCACCATATGACACGTTCTGAAGTGTGCAAATACAAATGTTATAGGCTATGTATGTATTGAGGAGGACAATACCAATTTTGCAAGAGGCTTGAAGGACCAAAGGGCTGCACATAATGTGTAATAGGATTTGGATAACCCCCAGAATGAATTGCTGTCAGGTCCAATGGCCCCGGAAAAGGAGGGACTCTCAGGAGCCGTCCCAAAGCATGGAGACCCTGATCCTCGCAGTCCAGATAAGGAAAGAAAAGACAAGGAATGTCTCACCGGCTGATATTAAAAGTAGAGATAACAGTGCTGTTATTGCATTTTGTTATATGTTATTTAGGATTATTACTATATAATCATATTAATACCAGTAAGAGATAAAATACTAAGGTATATTACAGTATATTGTACTATTTACATAATATTATTGTTTTTTGGTTCAACTACTTCTGTGTTAAAATACCTGTGTCTGGTGTCCCTACATTTCTATCAGTGTCACTGAGCTGAAAGTTCACTGTCCTCAGGGTCAGTCTTTCCCATAGGCCATGATGAAACCAGCGCAACCCCTGACCTTTCACTGTATTGGGCCTATACATCAATTGGGAGGTGAGGTAGCATGTTGAGTATGGTCCTATTAAATCACCAAACAATTACACATCCTTGTTTTTCTTATTTTGATATCTTGCATCTGTGTTGCTTTTCAATAGAACACAGCAGTCGCGGAAAAGGTTCTGTTCATGAATGGCATTTTGCGTTTCACTAATAGGCACGTGAGTTGATATTTCTTCAAGCCAGTTGTTCGGTTAATGGATGCAAACAAACCAAGGACTTTGTGAATACAAAAAAAAGTTAGCATCTGTAAAAGTTTCTGTGGACACAATGCCAAACACTGTAAAAGTTTCTGTGGACACAATGCCAAACACTGTAAAAGTTTCTGTGGACACAATGCCAAACACTGTAAAAGTTTCTGTGGACACAATGCCAAACACTGTAAAAGTTTCTGTGGACACAATGCCAAACACTGTAAAAGTTTCTGTGGACACAATGCCAAACACTGTAAAAGTTTCTGTGGACACAATGCCAAACACTGTAAAAGTTTCTGTGGACACAATGCCAAACACTGTAAAAGTTTCTGTGGACACAATGCCAAACACTTTTTTATAAGGCACCTTGAAAATGCAGTAAGCTCCACATTATCTACACACAAAGAAGTAAGCACGTATTACTGTTATACAGCATCAATTTTCAGCTAGTCCGTAAGAGTCGTGTTTTATTTAGTCATGTATTTTATGTCTCCTTGTGTGCCAATGACCTTGCATGTGATGAGGATGGGAGAGGGCCATTCACATTATCTTGGCCTCAGTACCTCTAAGACAACCCCCAGGTCAACACAAACATACCCCCCTCCAAACTGCCAAACTTTGGATACTGCTTGGGTACAGAGTCTTGCAAACAATATAAAAGGGCGGTCTATGCATTTTGGAGACAGAGCTCTTGAGAGCCTTCATGAAGGAGCATCTATACCGACTCACAGAACACTTACAGATTCCTACACATCTTGGATACCATCAAGGCACCATGTGGAAGGACACCAGCATCAGTAAGGAGAGGTCACTGGCTGACCCAGCATATAGACAATGTCAGATTTGTATTTTTGAGTAGGCCAGGTGAATCACAGATTATAATTATTGTCATTTTTTATTTTGTACTTTTAAAAAATTCTCTAAAGCTGAACATTTGCTTTCGTAAAAACAATGGATTTTTAGGGGGTTTGAAATATCAAAGGAACTTTACAGATGTTTTTGTCCTATGGGCTAGGTTTACCAGTCGTAATGCTTCAAAGTGACAGAGAGTCACATATAGATTCTTGCCTAAGCAAACCTATCCTGGAGACAGACTCACTACATGATAAGACCACCCTCCACAACCTGTCCTGGGCTCCTCTGGCTCATCTCTGATCTGGAACCTGTTGTTTCCCCCTCAGATGTCCCAGGACAGATGGCCGTTACCGGAGCCTCGTCCCGGAGTACCAACCGCAGAAAGAGGACCAGCTTCTCCAAAGAGCACGTGGAGCTACTCCGTGTCACCTTTGAGACAGACCCTTACCCTGGCATCAGCCTGAGAGAGAGCCTGTCCCAGAAAACAGGGCTACCTGAATCTCGTATCCAGGTAAGCAGCTACGCACACATGTAAGCATGCCGGAACGCGTTCGCACAGACTCCCGCACACGCGAGTGTAACGGGCTTGGTTTATATTACAAATGCCCTGTGTTCAAAATGGGGCCTGCGTGTGTGCTGCTGATACTGGCAGTAGCAGGGTTTCTGTTTATCTTTTAATTCACTACGATGATGTAAGCGGTTTTATCTGTGGTTCGTTTGGTCTGACTGGTAGAATGTAAAACACTAATAGTAAACAGAGGAGACAAAAGCAAGATAAGCCCCAAACGCTCTCACTGTATTCTACAGGTGTTTGAGAGTGGGCTTGGTAAATTATTAACATGGGCTCAAAGCAGATAATTCTATCTTAGTCACGTAGTTTCTGTTTGCGTTGGATGTACATTCTAAATGCAGTGTTATAACAACAGTCGTTTTGCAATTTCTCTCCAGGTGTGGTTCCAGAACAGGAGGGCTCGGACTCTGAAGTGTAAGGGAGCTAAGACGTTTCTGTGCCAGTCAGACTCTGGCTTACACTCCCCTGGTGGGTTCACCCCTGTCCAGGATCCAGTTTCCCAGCCCCGCACCATGGGGACAGGGGCTACCCAGCACTGCCTTGCCCCTCTATCCACCCCCCCCTGCCTGCCCCCTGCCTACCCCGCCCAGGTGAAGGAGGAGGATTACTTTTTCTATGGACGCTACTTTCCACCCTACCCTGGAGCGGAGGAGACTGGCCACAACACCTCCCAGTTTGGGTTTAGGCAGGCCAAGGTGCTGGGATACAGCTCCAGCATGCACCTGAAGAGCCCCGGGCACCAGATGGTTCAAGGAGCCTGGCCCCAGGCAGTTGACCAGGCGACCCCAGTCCAGTCCATTTGGAGCCCCTCTCCTCTGGAGGTGAGGAACTACAGCTCAGGCTCCAGCAAGGCCTTCCTCTACCATCGCTCAGCCGAGCAGCAGCCCTTCTACAACAACCCCCAGGAAGCCTATGGAGGCCCCATTTCCCAGACCCAGGCCCCAGCCACCCCGGATTCTGGCTGCTGGGAAGTTGGGCAAGAGAACACCCCTCCGATGGAAGGCCAAGGTTCCCGATTGGATGGCTCCTGGAGCATGGCTATGTCTACCCCAGAATACCCAGGACAAGCCCCGCTCCATGCCCCCTTGCCAGACCTCCCGGCCATGTCCCTGCAGGAGATCCTGGGAGAGCTGGAGGGAGAGTGGCAGGAGGGAGATGGACTGGACAGCCACCCCAATGGGGACAAACTGGTTTACTGCTGAAGTCTTATCTCACTCTTCTTTTTTTTAACGATAGACAACCTCTTCATAATTATTATTATTATTGTAGCATTTTGTATGTTTGTGGGAGTACGAGAGTGTTTACTGTATAGCCTGTGTTTCTGTGGACTAAATGCTCTCAGAGAGAGAGAGAGAGAGAGAGAGAGAGAGAGAGAGCGATAGAGAGAGAGCGATAGAGAGAGAGAGAGAGAGAGAGAGAGCGATAGAGAGAGTGATAGAGAGAGTGATAGAGAGAGTGATAGAGAGAGAGAGAGCGAGAGAGAGAGCGAGAGGATCATACGTCCTCTTTTCCACAATGATTCAATTTATTCTCCTATGTACGTCATCCCAATTAATTTTAGGTTATCTACTTATTTATCTATCGCTTCCTGCACTATCGCTTCCTGCACTACCCAGACTCCTGCACTACCCCCCCCCCCCCCCCCCCCCCCCCCCCCCCCGCTGCTGCTATTCTCTGTTATTACCTATGCATAGCCACTTTAATAACTCTACCTAGATGTAGATAGTTACCTCGATATCGGTGCCCCTGCACATTGACAGATTGACTCTGTACCGGCACCCCCTGTATGTAGCCCAGCTATTGTTATTTACTGCTGCTCTTTAATTATTTGTTATTCTTATCTCTTACTTTTTTTTTAGGTATTTTCTTAAACCTGAATTGTTGGTTAAGGGCTTGTAAGTAAACATTTCACTGTAAGGTCTACACCTATTGTATTCGGCGCATGTGACATTAACATTTTATTTTATTTTATTTTATTTGAACAAATCCATTGTATTAAAACACCTTTGATTTAGAGGAAGTAATATCGTGTTGATTCTTAAAGTATCATGCCATAATGAAGGGTATGTAAACACAGAGAGACTAAGCAGGCCTTCAAGATGGTTGTGTATCCACTGAGTAAGGCTTTGAATTTACGTTCCTTTACACTCATCTGTATTTGTCATGCATTTGATCCGTTGTCCCTCTTGCACAGTGTAAAGCAACATATATCCACTAGATGGTGCTTGTAAGTCACATTCATAGTGTGGGAATGCAAGGAGCTGGTCAATGTACCGTGTATCAATTATAATGCTGTTTCTGACCATAACTCTTAAATTGTCCATACAAGCCTGATGAAGGAGATTTTGTCATTACTCTTATGCTAGATTACCACGATAACCAATTTTAATTACCATATATTATAGGATACATTTTTATAGATTTTTGAAACTCCATTCTGGTTCTATGTTATGTATTGTAGTGTCCGTGTTTTGAAACTCCATTCTGGTTCTATGTTATGTATTGTAGTGTCCGTGTTTTGAAACTCCATTCTACTACTATATTATGTATTGTAGTGTCCGTGTTTTGAAACTCCATTCTGGTTCTATATTATGTATTGTAGTGTCCGTGTTTTGAAACTCCATTCTGGTTCTATGTTATGTATTGTAGTGTCCGTGTTTTGAAACTCCATTCTGCTTCTATGTTATGTATTGTAGTGTCCGTGTTTTGAAACTCCATTCTGCTACTATATTATGTATTGTAGTGTCCGTGTTTTGAAACTCCATTCTGGTTCTATGTTATGTATTGTAGTGTCCGTGTTTTGAAACTCCATTCTGCTACTATATTATGTATTGTAGTGTCCGTGTTTTGAAACTCCATTCTGGTTCTATGTTATGTATTGTAGTGTCCGTGTTTTGAAACTCCATTCTGCTACTATATTATGTATTGTAGTGTCCGTGTTTTGAAACTCCATTCTGGTTCTATGTTATGTATTGTAGTGTCCGTGTTTTGAAACTCCATTCTGGTTCTATGTTATGTATTGTAGTGTCCGTGTTTTGAAACTCCATTCTGGTTCTATGTTATGTATTGTAGTGTCCGTGTTTTGAAACTCCATTCTGCATCTATATTATGTATTGTAGTGTCCGTGTTTTGAAACTCAATTCTGGTTCTATGTTATGTATTGTAGTGTCCGTGTTTTGAAACTCCATTCTGGTTCTATGTTATGTATTGTAGTGTCCGTGTTTTGAAACTCCATTCTGGTTCTATGTTATGTATTGTAGTGTCCGTGTTTTGAAACTCCATTCTGGTTCTATGTTATGTATTGTAGTGTCCGTGTTTTGAAACTCCATTCTGGTTCTATATTATGTATTGTAGTGTCCGTGTTTTGAAACTCCATTCTGCATCTATATTATGTATTGTAGTGTCCGTGTTTTGAAACTCCATTCTGGTTCTATGTTATGTATTGTAGTGTCCGTGTTTTGAAACTCCATTCTGGTTCTATGTTATGTATTGTAGTGTCCGTGTTTTGAAACTCCATTCTGGTTCTATGTTATGTATTGTAGTGTCCGTGTTTTGAAACTCCATTCTGGTTCTATGTTATGTATTGTAGTGTCCGTGTTTTGAAACTCCATTCTGGTTCTATGTTATGTATTGTAGTGTCCGTGTTTTGAAACTCCATTCTGGTTCTATGTTATGTATTGTAGTGTCCGTGTTTTGAAACTCCATTCTGGTTCTATGTTATGTATTGTAGTGTCCGTGTTTTGAAACTCCATTCTGCATCTATATTATGTATTGTAGTGTCCGTGTTTTGAAACTCCATTCTGCTTCCATATGTTATGTATTGTAGTGTATTTTATTTATTCGATTTATTTGATGGTTGACGTACACTTCTAATGCTTTCCCCGTGCTGACATTTTTTCAGGTCTCTCTCTCAAAAGAAGTCAACCTTCATGGGAAAAATAAAGGATAAATGGTTCAAAAAGACGGTATATGTTTCCAACTATAATTATAAAACCACAACATTTTATAATACAAATAAGATCGTCTGTGCCATCCATTTTTCTATCGCTCCTGGATATTGTCATATGATATTGTAAGTTTTCTATAGACACCATAGAAGATCCCTCCCGTCATGCGCCAAACTGACCACCCTCCTACAGTACATGACGTCTTACCACACAGAAAGGGGAGACAGTACTGGCAGAGTTACTTTACAACCAGAAACGACTGTCCAGCATCCACACAAGGACAAACAGGCTGAAACGTTCTACCATAGCCCCTAACCATCAGACTTTTTAACAGCCAAATGTGACTTTTTAAACTGTCATTTCTTGTAAGCTAGGAACCTTTTCATTGAACGTAATACCCTGTGTTTTTGTTTTTTGAAAGTTTTTGTCTAAATGTAACTGTGCCTTCTGCAATATTCAGTCTTGTCGGCTGCAAGCATGAATGAAATTTACCGAATCAACCCGATGACCTCACTCGCCCTCTCATAATACAACAGCATCCACCAGATCGGCTGAATAGGGAGGTGCATATCTGTTGCTATGACCAACGTTTTCCTGCGACTGCTACCCCTGTAGTCGCACGTGTTCCACAGGGGGAAATGGGCTGTGAGACACAATGGAAAGAGAGACGACATCTGTTGCTCTCACCCAGTAGCATCATTCATTACACAGGTCATAGAGGAACATTTAGGAAAATGTTCGTGTACAGGAGGTAAACATAACAAAAGGATTATTTGCATACAGGGATATTTTCTAGTAGTGTACCTGAGAGACCTAAAGAGGACACAGACATATATGCATGCACACACACACACACACACACACACACACACAGCTTTCCCCCATCCCATTCCAAGCAGCATCAATGAATGGCTGGAAGTGAAGATGTGCAATAAGACAGGAGAGAGGGGAGCAATCACAAAGCCCTGAGATGAGCTCTTAAATTAGACTGTGCAATAAAGGACAACACTGAGGGATTGATGAAATTACAGGCCATATTTTTTTGTGAAGGCTGGACTCATACCCTAGAACTGCCAGCAGCTGATGGAACAACCCATCACTCATATGCCTGTCTTCCCCAAGCTTGTTACACATTGGAAAATTGACACTGCGTGTGAGTCCGCACATCTTTCGCGTTTGTGTGTGTGTGTTCATGTGCGTATACGTGCATATGTTTGTGCTTATAAGTATGTGCATGTGCGTGTCTGCGCATGCATTTGTGTACACGTGTCACATGAAAAAATGCAGTATCTAGAAATATGATAGAAGCGCGTGCACATTTAATTTCAAGTAAATGTTCTCTCAAGAGTGGTAAATCAAAACAGTCAAAAAGGAACTACTGGGATACGATAAAAGACAAGACCTGTCTTTTATAGATGCCTTCACCTTTAAACCTTGTCCGGTTACAAAAATAGACTGTTGATATTAAATGTCATCCACTGGGAAATAAGGTCAGCAGCTCACTAATGAACTCATGTAGCTTAACAACATCAAACTTGCAACAGTATCCTAGCTTATGCATGCTGGGTAAAATGAAGCTATGTATTATATACAGTACATATACAGTAGGCTAAATTAACATGTGCATTTTATGTTCCTTCATTATAGATTACATAAAGGCAATGCAGATAGTCTCATTTGGAATTTGACTAAAGGCTGTTGCTTCTCTTCTCTGATTGGCTCATGTGTAACATCTAATACTTTACATGATTTTAACAGCAAGTATGAGGTAATTGTTTGGTCATGTGACAGCTGCAGCAACTGTCAAAATGTGATGATAGGGCTACACTGAAGGTTCAAAGGCACATTTTCTCAGCTCTTCTTAGCCACACCCCCTGATGCTGATTGGCCCTTCGACATCTGGCTAGGGACTATCAACAAAGTGGACGTGAACTGTAGAGTTGTTGTGGGGAGGAATGAATGCAAATGTGCACATGTGACATCAAATGGAAATATACTATAAGAGAGAAGTCATCAAATGTTTGGTGTGGCAAACATGTGTAACAAGACAGCTGTTCCCCACAACTATCAGAAACACAGGTGTGTCTTTGTGTTGGTCAGTTTGTTCTTCCTCCTCTTTAGAAAGGTAGTGAAGATGAGTGCAATACAGAGGTCAAGTAACCTCTTCTTCGATGGTGATTTCACAGCACCCACTCCCTCCTGTGTTGTCTCCATCTGCAGGATCCGTCTCAATAACTCCCTTCCATTCTCTCAGAGGGGTTGGGTTAAATGCGGAAGACGCATTACAATTGAATTACATTCCGTTGGACAACTGACAAGGTATCCCCCTTTCCCTTTCATCCATTGCCAGCAACCAGCCAGTCTCTTCCTGCAGACCCCCAGACCTCTCACTTAGGCTAAATCCTCAGGTCATCATGACATTGTCATACTTTGCTAATGCAGATCTGGGCAGTATAATCCCTATGAGTCAGAGCTAATGATTTTGTGCAATGTTTTAAAATAATTTTGGATGAATCAGGAAAGTAACAGAGAAAGTCTAAATCGAATACCATTATGCATAAGGTATATGCCTAAACATGCTTGTCTAAAGATGCAAATCAAGTGTCAGAACGATGACAAATAGCATATTTAGAGACACTCCAATATGAACATTGCAAAAAAAGTAGACTAAAATCAATAAACTAAGCACAATATGTGGATTTTATTTTCTAAAGCCCCTTGGTCTCGGGTATAGCCCCGCCTCTACAACAAGCGAACCCACCTTGTCTACAGTGCCGATGTAATTTAGGCGAGGGACCTAGAGTCAAGGGGCGAACTGGGGAACAGGCTCGGCAGTGGGCTTCTAAGCGGGTGTCTTGTAAAGACAGCACCGACAGGGCAGGGAACGGGAGTGACGCCTTTTTCGACTTTGTATGTGTACCCTACACAGTGTATGTGCAGTTTGTGTATGCAGAGGGGAAATGAAACTAATGTAAGCCAACATTTGGAAACCGTGAACCTTGGCGATGAGAAGAAATTGAATTTCCATTGGTCTCCGTGTGTCGCGCATTCGGACTCCGACTCTGGTGATGCCTGTGGTGTGGGGATCGCCGTGCATCTCAGGAAAACAGGGCGTCGGAGGATGATGATAGTCAAAAGATCATCATGGCAAACGGAACCGGCACTATTATGTTGAAATGCGTTGTGGTTGGTGACGGTGCTGTGGGCAAAACGTGTCTGTTGATGAGCTATGCCAACGACGCCTTTCCAGAGGAGTACGTACCCACTGTGTTTGACCATTATGCAGGTATGGGGGACTTTGGAACATGTCATGATTTTATATAGATATGTGTGTTTTCTCGGAATGGAAACATTACAAATGACCCCATCGTTAATTATAAAAGCTGACATCATTCCTTCAGTAGGCTAGTTACAATTGCATGAGTTTAATCTATATGCCAATTTGCTTGTATAGTCTACCGAAATCCAATGTTTAGGTGAAGTGTAATGCTCGAATGTTTTGCTGACTTTTTAAAAAAACCTTTGGCTCAGATTGCATAGGAATACATCTGTTTCTGTAATCAAAACCACTTGTTTCCCTCCAGGTGAAGGGAGGGGGTGAGACCTCTCTCTCTCTCTCTCTAAACTAGCCTTTTTTCATTGCTTTGCAGTGAGTGTCAACGTTAGCGGGAAGCAGTATTTATTGGGATTGTACGACACAGCTGGTCAGGTACAGTGGGTTTATTATAACTCTGGCTGCATGCCACATCCAAGGACACAACCTATCCTCACGTGCTCCCCCCACTGTTAACCAATGGGGCTCTGTTGACACCCACATGCTTGACATTCTGACCAGACTCTATAAACTGCAACAGGTGTGGTTTTCACACATTGCTCTAATTTCAGTCTGGTCTGTGGTAGACAGTGGTTGTAGGCCTAGCGAATCATTTCAATGGGTCTATTATGTGAGGAACAGGGGTCTTATGTCCAGTGTCTAGTAGGAATGTTTTCACTGGCTGTCCGAATATCCATACTAGCATATTACATCAACTGTATACAATTTACTCATCGTGGCAGACTGTTTAGCACGGACCTTTTAGTGAAAAGTGTGCAGTATGCCAGAGTTGCAACTCAGAAGCTGCCCTTGATTGGCTTGCATCGCATTAACCAGCCTGATAACAGCTCATTTCCAATTTGATAAATTCCTCTAAACTGAATAGAATAGGAATGGAGTTATAGGCCTACTCAGGCTGGTTATGGGCAGACAATATAGCCCATCTATCCTATTTAACAATGACAGAAACCGATTTGATTCCATTTCAAAACATTTATTAGTGAAACCAAAGTCCTGTAACATATACAGTATCAGTCAAAAGTTTGGACACCTACTCATTCAAGGTTAAATTTTTTAAATATTTTCTACATTGTAGAATAGTGATGACATCAAAACTATAAAATAACACATGGAATCATGTTGCAACCAAAAACAAGTGTTCAACAAATCAATATTTTATGAGATTCTTCAAAGTTTCATTTGTCTTCATTTAAAGGAGTGACCCTTTGCCTTGATGACAGCTTTGCATTCTCTCTAGGCTTCATTCAATTAACAGTTGTGCCTCGTTAAGTTAATTTGTGGGATTTCTTTCATTCTTAATGCGTTTAAGCCAATCAGTTGTGTTGTGACAAGGTAGGGGTGGTATACAGAAGATAGCCCTATTTGGTAAAAGACCCAGTCCATGTTATGGCAAGACCAGCTCAAATAAGCAAAGCGAATCGACAGTCCATTACTGTAAGACATGAAGGTCAGTCAATTCAGAAAATTAAGAACTTTGAAAATATCTTCAAGTGCAGTCGCAAAAAGCATCAAGCGCTATGATGAAACTGGCTCTCATGAGGCCTGCCACAGGAAAGGAGGACTGCCACAGGAAAGGAAGACCCATTGTTACCTCTGCTGCAGAGGATAAGTTCATTAGAGTTACCAGCCTCAGAAATTTTAGCCCAAATAAATGCTTCAGAGTTCATGTAACAGACAACATCAACTGTTCAGAGGAGACTGCATGACTCAGGCCTTCATGGTCAAATTGCTGCAAAGAAACCACTAAAGGACACCAGCAAGAAGAGGAGACTTGTGTGGACCAAGAAACACGAGCAATGGACATTAGACCGGTGGAAATCTCTCCTTTGGCCAGGTGAGTCCAAATTTGAGATTTTTGGTTCTAACCGCCGTGTCTTTGTGAGACGCAGAGTAGGTGAATGGATTATCTCTGCATGTGTTCCCACCATGAAGCATGGAGGAGGTGTGGGGGTGCTTTGCTGATGACACACACACACACACATTTAACCAGCATGGCTACAGCAGCAATACGCCATCCCGTCTGGTTTGGGCTTAGTGGGACGATCATTTTGTTTTTCAACAGTACAATGACCCAAAACACACCTCCAGGCTGTGTAAGGGCTATTTTACTAAGAAGGGGAGTGATGGAGTGCTGCATCAGATGACATGGCCTCCACAATAACCCGACCTCAACCCAGTTGAGATGTTTGGGATGAGTTGGACCGCAGAGTGAAGGAAAACCAGCCAACAAGTGCTCAGCATATGTGGGAACTCCTTCAAGACCGTTGGAGAATGCCAAGAGTGTGCAAGGCTGTGACCCTCGCCATTATAAATAAATCTAATAGCCCCCGTGATCCGGCAGGATACTGTAGAAGAGCGACTAATGTGGTTACCCAATGAGCAAAGAGCATAACACCCTGAGCGCTTGTTCAATCCTAGTAGTTGCGCAATGTGTGTCTTGGACAACCATGTCTCTTCTGGGAAGGCTACAGGTGAAAAGCTGTGGGCTCCAGTGGGGGAACAAAAGGTGCATTTTTCTCATGTGAGCACGGTCACAAAGAGAGCTGCTGCACAGAGAATAGGGTTTTTGTCCTAATACAGCCCTCTCCACTGCTGCAAAACGCAGAGAGGGGAAGGAGTGGCAAACCGTAAACCTGAGGAGAGAAGGTAGGGCAGGGAGCCGTAGGCTTTGCTCTCTATCCACCTCAGACGCCAGGGCCGCGCCCTTACCTTCCTTAGGAGGGTTAGAAAGGCGGAACCCTGCTGCAGCATAGGACTGCTTACCTACAGGTTTGGCCTGGTTCAGGGGCCTAGCCTGAGTCTTAGCAGACTGCTGCATTGCTGGGGACCTCAGTCCCCCAAGGCCAGCTAGTTGCCTCCTTCCAGCTGTGAGACTGGAGTGAGATGTTGGAACCAACGGCCTGCCACGAAGCCCGGGTCTGCAGGGCAGGTAGAAGCTGACTGCGTCACGTTCTTTCTTACTTATATCACACTTCTGTCGCATTGTGGTGACAGTAGTCCCCAACTCCTTGGGTGTAATTGGGGCATCCAGGAGGTCCACCTTTTTAATTTGTCAATCTGGATAAGCTCAGCCAAGGTACCTTTTTTTCTCCCACTGCTCAGCTCATGGTACGACCACAGCCTTGAATGACGCTATGGGAGGCACAGAAGTTCAGGACTGTAATCCTAGTGATCTCCTCCCACGCATCTGGATCTAGGTTATCCGAGTCCAGTTGCTTCCCCACCCCCTCCAGTAGCTCAGCCGGATAAGCTAACAATAAAGAGGTCACATTGAAAGCTCTGAGAATGAGTGGCTGAGCCTTCGCTTTTGTGGTTGGCTCAGAGGGGAGGGGATATTGAGATGCTCTTTTAAGCCTCCTCCTCAGAACTGCTATAGTCAGTAGTTTGCAGTGCTCACAGGACTCTGGGTTGTCAAGCCCCTGTTGGGCATGTTCTTTTCCCAAGCAATTGCTGCATTGTCTTGGGATGGTTATGAAGGTTTGCTCTAGCTAGCTCAGTGATGGCTGAAGGGGAAACGCGTGGGTGCAGAGTTGGCCTTCGGGTATTGTGCTCCTGCAACCGAAGGAGCCGTGAAGCTGAGATGGTTGGTCTATTTAACGCAACGGGTGAACGTTGGTTAAGCTAGATGAGAGAAGGGAGCTAGCAATGCTACCGTGCGTGCAGATTAGCTTGCCTCTGAGCTAGCCTAGTTAGCCAAAGTCTTGCAGCATGGGCTAACCGAGTCTCAATAGCTAGCTACCAACGGAGACTGAGAAACAGAAAAACAATTTCTACAGACAGCAAAAACACTTTTGGTCAGTACTCAACCTTTCGACGGGGTCTAAAGACGTACGCCAGGCAACAATATCCTTCACGGTTCACTTGTGAGCAGGAAACCAGGGATCCAGTTGTGCTGGGGAGCCCTTAGACCAGACCTGGACAATTCCAGTCCTCAGGGGCCTGATTGGTGTCACACTTTATCCCCCATCTCTAGCCAACACACCTGATTTAAACTAATTGCATTTTTAACTAAAGATCATGATTACTTGATTATTGGAGTCAGGTGTGTTAGCTGGGGCTGGGGAAAATCAGGCCCCTGAGGACTGGAGTTGGCCTGGCTTAGAGTAATGGTCTTTGCGAAGAAAAGAAGCGAGAATGACCAGAGGGTGGGAGAGTGGCTCCTTCATTCGCTCACCTCATTCACCACATTACCTGTCTGTCTCCCTCCCAACAGATGCTATTGATTTGTTCTTCAGTGAGTATTGGTGGTCCTGACAAATCCCCATATGTGATACACAGAAACACATTTTTGAAAGAGAATATACTCACTCACTCTTTCCTTTTTAAGATCTTTTAGCTCTGTTTTTCCTAGCTGGGTCTGAAGCTAAGGCATGTCACATGCAGCAATGAATTGTTAACTCTCGTCTCAACCGGATTTTTATCTGTGTGAATTTCAAACGGGGTCTTGAACTGAAACATTACCCGCCTGGTGAAAAGTGAATAGATTTGAGGTTGAGAAATGTTTTGTTCATTTAATAAAATATAAGTACATGTGTAGCAAATTACAGTTGCTATTGTTTCCACCGACTTAATCATCATTCCCACATAAATCTGTGGCTGCGATAACTTGTTCTTTGGGGAAACTAAATCATTGTAAATCTACTACTCAGTTGTGATTCACACTGCTTTTTGTTTACCCCTTTGTCTTTGATTGCAATTCCATGTCTAGAGCCTTTTTGTTTTAGCTGGTTCAGAACTGTGAAATTGAGAAGTTTCCCAGATGTCGACTGTGGGCGCCGAGGCCACAGAGTAGAGTTACTTCCCTTCAAACGCAGCGCCTCCAATCCCCCACCCCCGCTGACTTCTTTAGGCTGAGCACAAGGCCAGCTGGTAATGTTTTATAGCTCCAGCGTCTGATCAAAGAAGGGAGTGCCAGAGAGCGAGGGGAAACCAAAAGATGGAGAGGAAGCGAGGTAGACGGCGGGGAAAGAGGAAGCGAGCGAGACCGAGGGGCTGGCTGAGAGAGAGGGGGGGGGGGGGGAGTGGACCGCTGCAAATCTGCTCTGGAATCCTGTAATTCAACCCTAGGAAGCTCAGGCCGGGGATGTAGAAGAGTGCAACACACTTAATGCTCTACCTCTGTTGAGGAACCTTGTCCAACCCAGCCACCAACCCCCTCAATTCACACTCTCCTGCTACAGTCCCCACCTCTTGCTCTGCATTACACATGTTTTATTGGCTCCAAGGACCCTTTTTAATATTTATGTACCTGGCAGATCTGAAGCTCCCAGAATCCTCAGCTGTTTCATAAGGGAAGATTAACAATTTTCTCAAAGAGAAAATAAGGCTTTGCAGACACGCTCTGTCTCAACTGACTTAAATTCGTATTCTCTTCGCCTCTTCATCACTCTGATCTGGAAGAACAGACGAGGTGAAAGCCAGCGTAAGGATGAGCTTCCACCATATTGTTGTCACCTGTCAGGTCTGTTGAAGTCGGATGAAGGAGAGGATGTATTTTTAAGCAATTGTGGTGCTGTCGCATGTGAACCCATTAACAGTCACATGAGCACAACAGCATACAGTAAGGTGTGTCACTGTTCTATCTGCATTGCCCTGCGTTTTTGTCTGGGTATTGCTTATTACACCACCTGTATATTCCATCAATCTTTTTATTTATTTATTTATTTTTACCCCTTTTTCTCCCCAATTTCATGGTATCCAATTCTCTCATCGCTGCAACTCTCGTACGGACTCGGTAGAGGCGAAGGTAGAGAGCCGTGCCGAAACACAACCCAATCAAGGCGCGCTGCTTCTTGACAGAATGCCCACTTAACCCAGAAGCCAGCCGCGCCAATGTGTCGGAAACCTGGCTACTGTGTCAGCATGCACTGCACTCGGTCTGCCACAGGAGTCGCTAGTGCGTGATGGGACAAGGACTTCCCTGCCGGCCAAACCTAACCCGGACGCCACTGGGCCAATTGTGTGCCACCCTATGGGTCTCCCGGTCGCGGCCAGCTGCGACAGAGCTTGGACTCGAACCCAGAATCTCTAGTGGCACGGCTTTAGACCACTGCGCCACTCGGGAGGCCCGCATATTCCATAGATCAAACGTTACGTATAGATCACATCTCTTCGCTCTTGAAATTGTGGGCCAAGAATAGAAGGAATGGAATGGAGAGTCTTTATTCATTCAGTCATCCTCTCCCTAGCTGATGCACTCATCATAGCAAGCTAGCATACCATTGCTTCTGTGTATCGGAGCAGGAAGTGGATGTAATATGTTGTTGTAGTACCCATGGCAACACTGGGCTCAGAATGGAGTCCCCCTGGGATCGGTCGCTTTACTTGTTCTCTTCGCTCTCTCTCCCTTTTGTTGCTGCTCAGTTCCTAATTTTCTCACTCCCTCCTGCACTCACACTCAGTTGCACATCCTTCCATCACTCTTCTATGACTATTTACCCTCCCCCTTTGTTTTTTTTGTACAGCGCCTTGTTAAGTTTGACTCGATGCCCTCCCTGAGATATGACCCAGTGACCCCTAGATATCCCCGCAGGGGGTAGAGAGTAAAATGGGATCTGCTCTGCTGCTGCCGCAGGGCCTCGTTCCTCTCCACTCAGCTGAACCCCAATGGGAGGTAGCTAGACATGTCATGCCCCTTTGAACACCAATGAGAGCTCTAGACATGTCATGTTCATTTGAACACTACAGCCTGCGGGTGGATGGTTTTTAAACTCTTTCCCCATTGACCATCATGGGTCTAAAGCGCCATTGTATGGCGTGTGATGTAATCACCTTGAATGTGATACCTCAGATTGAACTAGCAATCTATTGTACACGGTTCATCCCGTGTTGGGAAATGCTCAGACAGTTTTGGCGAAGTACTGTAATATGAAATTCAGTAACTAGCTGGCAACTAGGGATAAACATGGGTAACCTGGATCCCGGGACTGTCCGGGAACACTTCACATTTCCCTATTTATTTATTTTTTATTATTATTATTATTATTATTATTTTTTGTGTTATAAAGACCTGGGAAATAAAAATGTTCCTCGATCTCGCACTAATACACACATGTGCACCAGCAGATTAGCAAAAAACAGAAGGGCACATTATCCAAACAGTTTGTCGCATGGAAGCCTTCTCAGCCTAGTGTATTTACTTCACACAAAGTCACCATCAATTCAAAGCACACGCATAATTGATACTGCCGGACTGCACACGTGACCCGAATGCCATTAACAAACCCTACAGGAAACCCCTACAATACAGTGCATTCAGAAAGTATTCAGACCCTTTGACTTTTTCCATGTTTTGTTACGTTACAGCCTTATTCTAAAATGGATAGAACAGTTTTCTCTTCAATCGACACACAATACCCCATAATGTCGACGCAAAAACAGATTTTTAGAAATTTCTGCAATATATTAAAAATAAAAAACTGATATCACAAGCATTCAGACCCTTTACACAGTACTTTGTTGAAGCACCTTTGGCAGAGATTACAGCTTTGAGTCTTCTTGGGTATGACACTACAAGGGTGGCACGCCTGTATTTGGGGACCAACTCCCATTCTTCTCTGCAGATCCTCTCAAGCTCTGTCAGGTTGGATGGGGAGCGTTGATACACAGCTATTTTCAGGTCTCTCCAGAGATATTTGATCGGGTTCAAGTCCAGGATCTGGCTAGGCCATTCAAGGACATTGAGACTTGTCCTGAAGCCACTTCTGCATTGTCTTGGCTGTGTGCTTAGGGTCTGTGTCCTGTTGGAAGGTGAACCTGAAGTTCTGAGTGCTCTGGAGCAGGTTTTCATCAAGGATCTCTCTCTGTATTTTGCTTCGTTCATCTTCGCCTCGATACTGACGAGTCTCCAAATCCCTGTCGCTGAAAAAGATCACCACAGCATGATGCTGCCACCACCATTCTTCACCGTAGATGGTGCTAGGTTTCCTCCAGACTTAATGCTTGGCCTTCAGGCCAATGAGTTAAATATTGGTTTCATCAGACCAGAGAATCTTGTTTCTCATGTTCTGAGTCCTTTAGGTGCCTTTTGGCAAAGCAAACTCCAAGCGGGCTGTCATGTGCCTTTTTACTAAGGGGGTGCTTCCTTCTGGCCACTCTACCATAAAGGCCTGATTGGTGGAGTGCTGCAGAGATGGTTGTCCTTCTGGAAGGTTCTCCCATCTCCACAGAGGAACTCTGGAGCTCTGCCAGAGTGACCATCACGTTCTTGGTCACCTCTCTGACCAAGCCCCTTCTTCCCCGATTGTTCAGTTTGACCGGGCGGCCAGATGATCAATGGAAACAGGATGCACCTGAGCTCAAGGTTTTGAAGGTTTTATACATTTTGAAGAATTTCTAAGAACCTGCTTTCACTTTGTCATTATGGGGTATTGTGTGTAGATGGATTAAATGTTTTTAAAAAAAATCAATTTTAGGCTGTATCGTAACAAAGTGGAAAAAGTAAAGGGGTCTGAATACTTTCCCAAATGCACTGTATAGCCTACAAACAATGCGTGCCTCTTAGCTGTCATAGTGACTCTTCACACAGACACATTTGATAGTCCTATGCACAATTTACTACATATGCATCTGTTAACAATTCGAAGAGGCATGAGGGAAAATTGCATCTTCTCTTCTCCTAAAGCCTAGGCTGTTTTCCTATCCAGTCCTAAAGCCTAGGCTGTTTTCCTATCCAGTCCTAAAGCCTAGGCTGTTTTCCTATCCAGTCCTAAAGCCTAGGCTGCTTTCCTATCCAGTCCTAAAGCCTAGGCTGCTTTCCTATCCAGTCCCAATTCCACTGAAACCCCAAATCTTGACCCCTGTCTAGCAGGAAAATTCTTAAACTTTATTCTGTAATCCCTGGCTTGCATTATCAAAACACGTCACTCGCCTATAACATTTCCTGTGCTCTGTTTTGTACTTGCTGTCCATATGAGAAAACCCTGGCATAGTGACCATATCCTGTTAAAAAAAGTAAAAAATAGTTATGCTTTAAATGGGCGCTTCCGAATTTAAATGTTTTTTTATTTATTTTAATTAAGAAAATATATATATTTTTGTGGTATTTCCTGGTACTCTGGGTTAAATATGAATTATTTCAGGTATTGAAACTTGGTTGATTTTTCTGGAAAATATTAATCCCAACTGGCAACCAAGAAACTGTCAAATTCCCAGTAACCTCTTTTTACAGTGCAGTGTTCAGACCAGTTTTGTGTTTGGACCATGAAGTTGAGTGCCTGCGCTCACTATTCTCCCTGTGGTCATGTCTGAACAGGCGTCTCTGACACAGCTGCTGGGCCCGAGGAAGAAGGGGAGTGACTCACCGACATTATAGACGCTCGTATGTCACTGACTTGACACACTCGCTCACAGCTGAGATCACATACCAGCCAAGTAGAAATGCCATAAAAAGCCTTGCCCTGATGGAAATGTAAGGACGCGTACAGGGAGAGTGGTTGGAATCTGCCCTGCCTTGACTGCCTTTATTAGCATCTCCAGTATAAACCCTCTAACCGCTTACTTTCTCTTCTCCTTCCTCTGTCTTACCTCTTTGCTGGCCCCTCTTGTATTTTTACTCTTCCTTCTTCCTCCATGTTTTTTTTTTTTTTACTGAACACGCTGAGGAACTTTGTGGAAGCTTTTCTGAAATGTGATGGGGATGAAGGAATGGAGGAGAGCGATTGGCCACCTTCACAAGACATGTTGTGTTTACTGTTAACTGCGGAGTGTTCCAGTACAGTGCACTGGGATGGGGTTCTCCATAAGGGGAACAGAGGACACACACACACACACACACACACACTAGAGCTGGGAAGATGAACTGAAAATGTTCGACACCGACCATATCGATCACTTATCGCAGGCATTTTGCTGATATAGCTCATGTAATAATAATTAGCCTGTACCAGAGAAATGTGAAGTTCGAAATGAAATAACTTTGCTAAAATGGGTAATTGTTAATGGGACAATTGGTGGCTAAAATCATCAAACTATTAGTTTAAAAGATAATAACAAAAAACTGTGGCGCATATTAATGTTATAAACTTAGCGTTTATCACTTCAAGAAATGTATCTCTATCTTTTTTCTCTACCACATCTTCTAGCTCTAACACACACACACACACACACACTTGGGAATTCACATGAAACCACTGCGCTCACCACAAGTGGGAATAACAGACACTATGGTGGCATCACCACAAGGTTGTCCAAGACTTCTTAATGGTCCATCAGTCTAGTCTTGACTTGAGGCATGTTGATTTAAGTTAGTTTGTTAAGCTTAATCAGACAAGTCATATATTCCTTTCTTCAAGCTTGCCCGTCACCATATCATAACTAGTCTTGATGTGTGCGCTCGACATCACTTGTATAAACTCTGGTCATTCCGGATGTGTATGGCCCTCGTGTATATAAACTCTGGTCAATCTGGGTGTGCTGTGGATGCTCCTAAAGTCAGACACCTCATGAATATTCATATGGGCTGATGTAGTGGGACAGCCTGTCAGAATTAGTTATCAGGGAGTGATGAGGAAACGCTAGATCTCATTTACACCAACGCGACCATGTTGCGTACGGTATGTGAATTAGCGATTAGGTCCACACAATAAACTGAGGCCTATCGGAGATGGCAATTTAGTCTGATGCCTTCCGCAGTACTTCCTGTAAACTACTGCTAATGTGAAATAATGCCCAATAGCCCCAGTCAGAGTGACAGCGATAAAAATAAACAGTTGGATGTAGGTCGTCTGTAGAAATCTGCACATCCGCTCCGTTCTTCTTATTTTTCTATGCTTATCACTCCCTTCATGTAAAAGTATTCACTATTTCCATAAAACAGCCTGGTTGCTTGGCAGTGCATGGTGGAGTCTAGTAGATAAGCACAGTGTACGTTTGCTCTTCTCTGCATCAGTGAGGAGGAGAATAAGGATGGGTTGCATTTGGAGCTCATTTTCCATACGGTTGAATATTTCATGAATAATAATTCAGAGGATTTGGTTGTCTCTTGGTGGATACGATCTAAGGAAGGCTGTTGCTCTCTTTCTCCCCCGTGTCTCCTGTTCCCCTCCCCGAATGCCTCTCTCTCTCCTATGTGTGTCTTTCTCTCTCCCCTGTGTGTGTGTGTGTCTCCCGCCTCTCTCTCTCTCTCTCTCTCTCTCCTATGTGTCTGTCTCTCTCTCTTGTGTGCCTCTCCTGTGTCTCTCGCTCTCTCCCGTGTGTGTGTCTTTCTTGTGTGTCTCTCTTACACGTGTGTGTGTGTGTGTGTGTGTGTGTGTGTCTCTCTTTTATATATTACCCTCCCTTAACGTTTTCCAGGAGGACTATGACCGCTTGAGGCCTTTGTCGTACCCCATGACTGACGTCTTCCTGATCTGCTACTCCGTGGTCAACCCAGCCAGTTTCCAGAATGTGAGGGAAGAGTGGGTCACCGAGCTGCAGGAGTATGCCCCCAGTGTCCCATACCTCCTCATAGGCACTCAGGTGAGCCTAAAGAGCTACAGCCACCACACCCAAACCTTGTATCTATACTGTGTCCTGGCCATTCCACATGCTGAGTTTCACAGAGAGCCTTGCATATGCTCAATCCGTATCCACCCTACTCAAGCTCACACTCTACTTCACATTGGCAGGGGAGGGGGTGATTTATAAAGCTGAACCTCCACTTAAATGTGCTGTGCTCTGTTTTTCTCTTCTTCTTAAGACAATTCGCGAACACGCACAAAGAAATATAGGTGTACATTTTCGAATCCTAAAAAAGAAATGTGGTTAACAGCAAATGGAACATTTTTTGTTTTTTGGGATTTGTTGACTTCTATTTAGTGCCACAGCTCTCTGATACTTTCCAAGAGATCAGTCCAGACACTTTTCAAACCACACTTGTGGGTGTCCATCCGCCGCCAGAAATAGAACATGGGCATATTGGTGGTGAGGTTATTGGAGTGGGCGTGTGATTTATCCTTCTGTCAGCTGATAGTCACCGCTCTTTTTATCAGTCCAACCATAACTCACACTGCATACCGCACACAGCCACAGATGTGTTAATGAATGTTTGTCTCAAGAAAGAGTTTGTTACAGGTATCAGTGGGCGTAGGCCGGGTAAAGGATGAATTTGTTTTAGTAAGAGAGGAACAGCGTGGTCGAGCAGACACTGTGTCAGCTCTGCATTTTAAATACAAGTAAATAAAGGGACTAATGTCTCGTGGTTGAAGTTAAATCCAAACCCACAAGAACATATGAAATAATACAATTATAGAATTGAGAAACTGGGTTTGTGTTTGGAAATTCTGCACTGGCACTATAAGTGCCACATTTCTCTAGAAATGTCTCTTTCTCTACTCCGCTGAAGAATGGTGAATCTGGAGGAGGAGTACTTCTTACAGAAGTCTGACCCAAGTTGCTCTTTTTGAAAATGGGGAAGATGGTTAAATGAACAAGTTGTTTGTTCCAACTGAAGAAGTTTCTTAAGAAGCAGCCTATTGGCTGCTTTGCTGATTGTCTGGCCTGACAGGAAGTGTTGCGTTATCGCTCCCTGTTTCAGATTGACCTTCGTGACGACCCCAAGACCATTGCCAAACTGAACGACATGAAGGAGAAGCCCATCACCACAGAGCAGGGCCAGAAGCTAGCCAAGGAGGTACGTAATCACTGTGGAGCCAGCAGAGGGTTCCAGAAGGAATTGAGATTGTAAATGGGCCATTCGGTGGTTGGTTTACCCTACTCTACACTAGATGGGTTGTCCCTCATCAAACTAATTGTTTATGACTGTTATGATGAACTTTGGATCTCTTCAATCTGGGGCATTTTGTTGATTGAGCCTTGTTATTAGACTAACACCAGACTTCCTCCCTAAGCCAACCTGGGGACAAGGTTAACCCTTTCCTTGATAGTTTTTTGAGTGACAGCCTGGCCCTTCCCTCCCTTCCTCTTACAGATTGGCGCGTGTGTCTACGTGGAATGCTCGGCTCTCACTCAGAAAGGACTGAAAACTGTGTTTGATGAGGCCATCATCGCTATCCTGACCCCCAAAAGGAAGAAGGGTGCCCTGAAGAGAAGACTGGGGCCGCGCTGTATCAACTGCTGCCTCATCACGTGAGAGAGATGGGAACGTCCAATAACACCTGGGTCATTTTCATTAGGGCATGCAACAGAAAATGTTTGAAAACATGTCGGGGAAAAAAATAAGCTTTTTTTTATTGGACAAGATCTGGTAGCCCCACCCTGTTTCAGACTGTTTTTCTTCCATTTGGTGATGAATACACTCCTGAATAGAAACCAGAACGAATGACAGAGACAGAGGTCATAAGAAGGGGAAAACGACTGAAGGACCGAAATGGACAAATGAGGACCCTATTTTTAGTTCAGGGCTCTTGAGCGGTTTTGTCTCTCCTGCTGTCGACCAATGGAGTTGGAGTTGGAGTTGGAGGGGGGGGGGGGGGGCAGCTTTACTACCAAAGGAGCACAATACCCAGGTCAACAACACCCTTCAGCAAGAAATTATTTGCCTTCAAAAGTATGTTATTTTAAGTTTTTTTATTATGGTTTTCCTGTACAAAAATATGTATCAAGCTGTCAGAAAACAGAGGTATCATTGTGTCCATTTAACTCCTGATATGTCTATTTTTTTGTTCTGTCTGCTGTAGAAATGAATGAATGGGTGCATTGCATTTATTTAAAGCGCTTTCCATCAGGCCTCCAAGTGCTTTACATTATGTTTTGGGTAACTCACCTTAGCCACCACCAATGAAATGCACACTGTTTAAAAAAACAAAAACACTTTGATCCCATCTAGTATGGGGAGTTTTTTTATGATCCCATATTTTAGGACACGATCTGCTTCTCTTGCTCAGCTTGCAGTGCTAATATTAAAAATGTTGGATTTATTTGTTAGTAGCCCAATGGTGCTGAAATAATTGAATTAACACACCTGTATGGGGTACAGGGATGTGGGGAGAGTGGCACAAACATATCTCCAGCACCAACATTAAGCACAGTCCACATACCTAACCCTGTACATTAAAGCACAGTCCACATACCTATCCCTGTACATTAAAGCACAGTCCACATACCTAACCCTGTACATTAAAGCACAGTCCACATACCTATCCCTGTACATTAGAGCACAGTCCACATACCTAACCCTGTACATTAGAGCACAGTCCACATACCTATCCCTGTACATTAAAGCACAGTCCACATACCTATCCCTGTACATTAAAGCACAGTCCACATACCTATCCCTGTACATTAAAGCACAGTCCACATACCTATCCCTGTACATTAAAGCACAGTCCACATACCTATCCCTGTACATTAAAGCACAGTCCACATACCTAACCCTGTACATTAAAGCACAGTCCACATACCTATCCCTGTACATTAAAGCACAGTCCACATACCTATCCCTGTACATTAAAGCACAGTCCACATACCTATCCCTGTACATTAAAGCACAGTCCACATACCTATCCCTGTACATTAAAGCACAGTCCACATACCTAACCCTGTACATTAAAGCACAGTCCACATACCTAACCCTGTACATTAAAGCACAGTCCACATACCTATCCCTGTACATTAGAGCACAGTCCACATACCTATCCCTGTACATTAGAGCACAGTCCACATACCTATCCCTGTACATTAAAGCACAGTTAAAAAAATCAAGGTGTCTTGGTGTCCTAAAAAATGCACCCCCCCCCAATGTTGCAAATATTTTCACATGAAAAAAATGGCACTCTCCCCCCTCATAGAATTAGCTCAAAATAATGTTTACGACCACAAATAACAGTAACTGCGGTTGCCCTGTGTTTTATAAACGTGGATATCGACTTCGCAACTTCAGCGTGCTTTTTTAAACTATTTTATACATTAAAGAATAATAGTGAAGATATCAAAACTCTGAAATAACACAAGCAATAATGTAGTAACCAAAAAAGTGTTAACCAAATCTAAATAGTAGCAACCTTTGGCTTTGATAACAGCTTTGCACACTTGGCATTCTCTCAACCAGCATTATGAGGTACCTGGAATGCATTTCAATTAACAGGTGTGCCTTAAGTTAATTTGTGGGATTTCTTTCCTTAATGCGTTTGAGCCAATCAGTTGTGTTGTGACAAGTTAGGAGTGGTATACAGAAGATGGCCCTATTTGAAGACATGAAGGTCAATCAATCCGGAAAATTTCAACAACCTTGAAACTTTCTTCAAATGCTGTTGCAAATACCATTAATCATTATGATGAAACTGACTCTCATGAGGAAAGGAAGACCCACTGCTGCAGAGGATAAGTTCATTAAGTCCAAATTTGAGACTTTTGGTTCCAACCTCCATGTCTTTGTGAGACTCAGAGTAGGTGAACGGATTATCTCCGCATGTGTTCCCACCGTAAAGCATGGAGGAAGAGGTGTTGAGGTTCTTTGCCGGTGACACTGTTAGTGATTTATTTAGAATACAAGGCACATTTAACCAGCCTGGCTACAGCAGCAATACACCATCCCATCTGGTTTGGGTTTAGTGGGACTATCATGACTATCATCAGTAGGTAAATGGATCATCTCTGCATGAGTGGTTCCCACCGTGAAGCATGGAGGAGGTGGTATGATGGTGTGGGGGTGCTTTGCTGGTCACACTGTGATTTATTTAGAATTCAAAGCAGACTTAACCAGTATGGCTACCATGGTATTCTGCAGCGATACGCCATTCCATCTGGTTTGCGCTTAGTTGGACTATCATTTTGTTTTTCAACAGGACAATGACCCAACACACCTCCAGGCTGTGTAAGCAATTTGACCAAGGAGAGTGATGGAATGCTGCATCAGATGACCTCTCCTCCACAATCACCTGACCTCGACCCAACTGTAATGGTTTGGGATGAGTTGGACCGAAGAGTGAAGAAAAAGCAACCAACAAGTGCTCAGCATATTTGGGAAACCCTTCAAGACTGTTGGAAAAGCATTCCTCATGAAGCTGGTTGAGAGAATGCAAAGAGTGTGCTTAGCTGTCAAAGGCGAAGGGTGGCAACTTTGAAGAATCTAAAGTATAAAATATATTTAGATTTGTTTAATACTTTTTTGGTTACTGCATGATTCCATATTAGTGATGATTATTTCATTGATTTATTCTACAATGTATAAAATAGTAAAACAAATAAGAAAAACCCTTGAATGAGTAGGTGTGTCCAAACATTTAATAGGTACTGTATGTTCAACTCATCAACTAGTTTATCCAATAACCACTGCATTTAGAACGAAATGCCTGAAATGTAGCTGGCTAGCTAGCATTCTGGCTCACACTGGCCATGTAGTAGCCAACTAGTTAGCTAGCTAAGTATTTGTGGATACCAAAAGACACAGCTATCAAGACTTGGGAGCTCATGGGCACACAAGCTACATTAACCAACTTGTTAGAAATGATTACACCACGGGCAAGAATATCTGGTGACTAGTTCGTTTTCAGACAAATAATAGTTTATCCGCTGACCACCACGTTTAGGATGATAGCTAATTACTGAAAAATAGCTAGCTAGATCATTGGCCAGGAAGTAGCCACCAACTAACGTTAATCGTGGACGCATTAACTTGCTCATATCAAGCAACGCATACCAGACCGTTTGTGGAAAAGTAAACAAATAACCATTTGTGGGCATTTAAAAAAAATTATCAGACATATAAACAGAAATAGATTGTTGCTAGATGGTGATGCTTTAATTTATTTAGTGATCAAGCTGAAGCTGAGTTTTCCAAGTCGTTTGTTCGGTGCTAACTGCTCATGCTAGCGGCACGATCTAGCTAAACAGACGTCTCTGTAGGGCATCGGTGTTACGTCACCCTCAAGAAGGCTCAACCAATCACACGGCGGGTTCTATATCAAGACTCATGAATATTCATGACGTTGCCCCTGCCCATCCCACTTTCGCATCCAGGGACAGTTTCTGCTGATCACATCTGCCAATCACATTCTCCGCATCTAAGGTCCTCAACACAGCTGGTGACAGCTCGAGAGAGTTCGCCGTCCGACAAACTTCTATCAGGTAGTCATTTTTTAAATTTTGTAATCTGTTTAGTTATAGGAACTACCATCAATGCAAGCTGTAAAATGACTCCCAATTTATTCTGAACAAAAATATAAGTGTTGGTCCCATGTTTCACGAACTGAAATAAAAGATCCCAGAAATGTTCCATATGTACAAAAAGCTTATTTCTGTCTAATTTTGTGCACTAATGTTTTTACATTCCTGTTAGTGGGCATTTTTCCTTTGCCGAGATGATCCATCCACCTGACAGGTGTGGCATGTCAAGAAGTTGATTAAACAACATGATCATTACACAGGTGCATCTTGTGCTGGGGACAATAAAAGGCCAGTCAAAAATGTGCCGTTTTGTCACAGAAGACAGTGCCACAGATTTCTCAAGTTTTGAGGGAGCCTGCAATAATTGGCAATGTCCACCAGAGCTGTTGCCAGAGAATTGAATGTTAATTTCTATACCATAAGTCACCTCCAATGTCGTTTTAGAGAATTTGGCAGTATGTCCAACCGCCCTCACAACCACAGCCAACATGTATGGCGTTGTGTGGGCGAGCGGTTTGCTGATGTCAACGTTGTGAACAGAGTGCCGCATGGTGGTGGTGGGGTTATAGTATGGGCAGGCATAAGCTATGGACAACGAACACAATTGCATTTTTTTCGATGCCAATTTGAATGCACAGAGATAAAGGGACGAGATCCTGAGGCCCATTGTTGTGCCATTCATCTGCTGCCAGCACCTCATGTTTCAGCATGATCTCAGCATGTCGCAAGGATCTGTGCAACAATTCTTGGAAGCTGAAAATGTCCCAGTTCTTCTATGGCCTGCATACTTACCAGACATGTCCCTCATTGAGCTTGTTTGGGATATCATGGATCGACGTGTACGACAGCGTGTTTCAATATCCAGCAACTTCGCACAGCCATTGAAGAGGAGTGGGACAACATTCCACAGGCCACAATCAACAGCCTGATAACTCTATGTGAAGGAGATGTGTTGCGCTGCATGAGGCCAATGGTGATCACACCAGATACAGACGGGTTTTCTGATCCACTCCCTGCCTTTTTTTTAAGGTATCTGTGACCATCGGATGCATATCTGTATTTCCATGTCATGGGAAATCAATAGATTAAGGCCTAATTAATTGATTTAAATTGACTGATTTCCTTATGAACTGTAACTCAGTAAAGTCTTTGAAATTGTTGCGCTTTTACATTTTTGTTCAGCATACACTTTTTTTGTAAGAGTGTATGTATAACCATATAGGGTTCTTCAGTTTGTTCCCATAGGGGAAAGACATCCTGATCTCCTTATGGTATTGGTGTTGCCGGTCGGTCACATGCCGCATTTGCCAGTCATCTGCCGATCACCTGGCGCATCTGCCACTCACCTGCAGGTCACCCACTGTCACCTGCAGGTCACCCACCGTCACCTGCCGGTCACCCACCGTCACCTGTCGGTCACCAGCCAGAGAATATCTATCTATCCATCTATCCCTTTCATCTTTGACTGTCTTTTCTCGCTTAATTTCATTTCATATTTTATTTTCCTATCCAACTCCCTTTTTCTTATTTCCTATCCTATATCTGTTTTCTCACTTACTTTTCTCCTTTCACTTCCTCACTTCCATTTAAAACAGTGAAGTGTTGAAGTGTTTATTTCTATGAATTCACTGCTGGTGACTTACCATTTCACAGGCGTTTTTTTGCCCCGTTTATACTTGTGTTCTTGTCCACATTCAGATTGTGCCCACATGTGTAGACAATCAATGCTAATTGTGATCTGATTGTGATTAGAGCTTCCTGACCACCTCTGGAGGTAGTCAAAGGTGCATCTCGTAAGAATACTGACAACGAAAGCATATACATTTGGCCGACATTATGCTTGTCCTGGACTCTCAAAAACAAATCACACTGACCAATTGAGGTAGTAAGTAATTATAGACAACAATACTTCTACAATTCCTCCAGAATTAAGATCATGGTCTTCATTAGAAACCAAGTGCCTATTGGCACTGTGGTCGGATGCCACAGTCCAATACCGCGTCTAGCTCTGAATAAAATGGGCAACTAGAAATAAAGATATTTATGAAGAGTTATCATCTAGAATGAGGACAAAGGGTTCTCCTGTCAAATGCCAGCGCAAAATCAAATATTCGATAACATTGTAGGCTACAGAAAGGCCACAGACTGTAATAGCAGGATTTTAACTGAACTACAAATGTATTGGGGATACATGGGACAGACAATGATTGAGTCGCAGTATAAGGCTGCGGTGCATGACAAGTGTATGGCCAGGTATAATGTGTAGGCCTAATGTTCCCCCTGTACCTTTTCAGATCTAGCCAGAATGAACGGTGGGCAGTGGGTGAGTTGTCGATTTCAGTTGCTGTATCAGATATAAAAAAGAATACAGTGGTATTATAATGCAGTCTTTTTAAATTGTATCATGTTCTGTGAATCTTCAATCATTTTCCACTCATCAAAGTGCAGAAGATGTCCAAACTGATGCAGAAAGGCACATAGCTTCTGTAAGCATGAGCAAGGCCACTGTCCAATATAATGTAGGCTACAATACGAAGCACTCTTTAGGCTACTTTTTGATTGACACTTTATTCCTTTATAAAGCCATAGTATTTGCTTAACATGTGTGATCCTTTGCACTTTTTTTTTAATCGATTGCCGCTTTTCTACATTTTCATAATTTGACCACGCGTCTTGCAATAGGTGATCATGTTAAAGGTTCCGTTATGACTGATTCATCATTTGGAGGAAACTAAACCATGGTTGTTCTCCCAGCATGTCACTTGTTTCCCCCTTTGGTAGTGGTATACTAAAGGTTATTTACAATACGATATTGCAATAATATTAAGACAACATATCTGAAGATCAACCCTGTCCAGACCTGTTTGGATAATAACTGATTAGAAAAGATCTGATGTGATTGGTCAAAAGACCAACTTAGTGGAGAAAAAAAAATCTGAATTGGGCTGCCTGTGTAAACATAGCCTTTGTAGCCTACTCTGTTACTTAACCGGTTTCTGTTTTTACTGTGTGCGTTAGGTCTTGTGTCATTTTTATTTGTACTGTGCATTACTTATATTTTGTACACACGTCCAGATACTCAGCTCATTTGTGTGGTGACTTTATTTAGGGATGGGAGAAATTCTCTAAATATTTATTTGTAAGGTTTTGGACAGGTCAAGGTTATCGGGACAGTAGCCTACTACACCCAGTCTTAAATCGTTGGATAATAAAAGTTGGCCCGATGGCTTAAAAAAAAAAAGGTTACCAATGCCTCTGTATTCCACCCTCTCTCGGCGGCGAGGGTGCGGAACTCTATGGCGAAGTCAACCACTGGTCTGGCCCATTGGCGGAGGTTGAACCGTTGGCTGGCCGCTTCTCGTCCGCCGACTGGGTGGTCGAAGACTCCTCACAGCTTGGCAGTGAAGGCTACTATGGATCTGCAAGATGGTGGCTGCTGTTCCCACACCGCCGTTTTCCACGCCAATACCTTGCCCGAGAGTAGAGAGGAATGTAGGCGATCATGGCCCGATCGGTGTGGAACGAGGAGGACTGTACCTCGAACAGCAGAGAACTCTGAGTGAGGAACCCCTTGCATCCTCCCGGGTGGCTGTCATAGTGCTCAGGGCTGGGATTTTGGGTTCCCGGTGCAGGTTCCCTGGAGGAACCACAACGACGTCTGTAGCACTGGGTGATGAGACCTGGACATTTGCTCCTCCTGGGTTGGGGGCGTGTCGTGGTTGGAGGGACTCTGCAAGTGACCGAAGGGTCCCAGAGATTTGGGAGAGCTGTTCTTGCTGACGTCCTAACAGTGATCCTTGGTGGGCTATCACATTCCAGATCTGGGGGATCTCTGTTGGGTCCATGTTGTGGCAGAAGCTTGCTGTGACGTGGTAAGGTTGGCCATAGGTGCAGAGAAGAGATCAGACAAGGAATCGGTGGTTAAGGATAACATAATACTTTACTGATACGGTAGCATCAGGATCACAGTGAACACATGAAAAATAACAAACACTAAGTCTCAAACTCAATCAGGAAACGAACGCACACGGTAAACAATTTAATCTTCTGCAAAGGACCACAGAAAACAGGGACACAATAATGAAATAATAAGTCACACCTGAGACAGTTTTTCCAATATCTTCAATATGCGCCTTTGTGTCCCCGATGTGTCTGTCTTCACTTGTAGCCTGTGAGAAAGACCAGATATTGTGATGGAGAGCCATGTTAGTGAGAGGTGCTTAGGAGCACAGAGAAGGAAATTATAATTATTATATTTAGGTCACAACAGCCACTGGCTGCAAATGGCATGGATTTTGTTAGGGTTAATTACAGCCACACAAAGGGGATGCTGCTAGAAAATGAGGCATTATTTTTATTATAAAATGAGGCATTATCAAGTGCTTGTCAAACTGTGAATGAGAGACGGATGAAGTGTGTACAGCCCGTGCAAAAAACAAAGCAGAGCTCATGCCTTTTATGCAACTTTTTTCTAATCATCATTAGAGTCGCATCATGCAGCCTTACAATGTTTTAAATATCAAAACACATAGCCCAATGTTTGTAGAACAACCAAAGTTACATTAATAAGTCTAAATGAATCCTATAGGAGTACCTATTTGTTCGTTAACTGCTCAACACAGAATAGTGCACACTTTTATTCAGCTATGCTCAATTGTGTTCTTCATGTTATAAAACTATATAAAATAATGCCCCGGAATTCTAAGCAAATCTTGTTTGCTAAATTAACTAGAGTAGCCCACAGCCATATGGCATAGTCAGTGTATGATTAGTGAAAAAGTTCATATTGCAAATGTACGGTCCCTTACTAGACGTCCGAAATCGTTTGTAAAATTTGCGGTCGGCGTCGGGCCGTGCGGTAGGGCCGGACCTACCGGGAAGTCATCAAATGAACTTTGTCGGACATTCGGTTTCCGTTTTATAAAATAAACAAGTTTTTGACCGTTTTTCCGCTATCCCGGAAATTCCCACAAGAGGGCATACGGAATCATATGGCAATTTGGCAAAACATCACGAATCACGACGGGGCCTTATCTCGAAAACGGAAAATATTTCGAAGCCGAAACTTGGTGAGCGTAGGTTTGGCATAATGGGCAGTTGGCCCCGAACAAGATGGCGTCTAGGCCTCGACGGTTTTTGAGTTATGGCCATTTTTCTGGGATTAAAGGTCCTAAATGGAAATAGAGAAATTATTTTTCCACTTCAGGTCAAAGTCAAGGAGCCTCCGGTGTCAATAAAAAAAGAACCAGCCATTTATCTATCCTCATTTAAGAGAAACGGAACAATGACAACTTGGTGATGTTCACAAATAGGCGTTTTTTTTTTCAACGGTTACAGATCCAGTTGCAGGGTGCTCATACGAATCTTTTTAAAGTGTGCTGCGGAGCTCTGCGAGATTTCTGTGATTTTCTATGATTTTCTGAAATAACACACACATACTAAACCCTCCGTAAATAACTCCGTTCTTAACGTAAAGACTTAAAACTCAGGATTATGTAAAGGCATACCCCAATCAGGATATGAGTTTATTTATAGCTTCCTGTGCCAACCGGAAGTGCCTTAAATGGTGTCTCAGGGGCTGTTTCGAAGGGTTAAAAAAGTCAGATCTGTCCAAAACTTCATATATGTGATTAGGCAACCCCATGAACTGTAAATCAGTCATTTTTCCCCAAAAAATTCAAAGGAAAAAAAAATCACACTAAAACACAACTTGGATGGAGGGACGTATTGGGGTGCGTAGAGACAGACAGTGGCTGCAATAGTTAGCTTTGTTCGAGCTAAAAAAGAACCGTCAGACTTAGAGTTCCGAAACTTTAGAAACCTGTTCTAGACCTCCGGTCGATGGTGCGTGGTGAGTTACGTGGCTCTAGACGGTTCTCGGACCGAGAAACAGCCTCGTACATTTGCAATACCTTCAATTCATTTTGACCATTACGAAAATGACGACGTTTAGAAAAGTCTCAGAGACGCAAGGCTAGGTGCATTGAAACCGGCTCGGCCCATAGAGACGGACCCCAACGTTTCTGTCCGATAGCTCGTTCAAGGACCCCGTAGCAAGTCATGGAAAATAGTGGATTTTCAGCACCAATTAGGGTTTTTCTCGGACACCAAATGACCTATCGAGCCGAAACTTGGGATTCGGGGTCGCCTCAGCTAGGCCAACACATAACATAAGAAATGGACCCGCAGCTAGAACGTAACTACGTGTTTTATGTTTTTTTTATGGTTTGAACCGAAGGCGTTGTGAATTTTGGGCCAGCTCTGAAGTATGTAATAGTTGGCTACTAAACGAGTTGGAAAAAGTGGGTTTGGTGTCAGTTTGTATCAGTTTGGTGTCAGAATGATATCTAATTGACTGATGGACTCTTGTCCACTTGACTCTTGTACATTTGCAATATGTTTAAACAGTGAGGTACCATCACCAAAAGCGACATGCTGAAATCTACCCTAACGAGCGATTGAGATGAACCAGAATCACTGCAAAGCCATTCCGAGTTCATCGGGCCAGTCAATTTCACATTCCTGCAGGATTTTTATAGCATGACCAATTCGTGATGGTACCTGCCCATTAAAACATATTGCAAATGCACAGTGACTTTGAAAAAGTAAGGAAACATAAACAAATGGACATAATGAAATCAACATTTTTTTTATTTTTGGGTGACCAGTTGCACGTGCATTTGCAATATGATTCTATAGTGAAAAAACATCACCAAAAGCGACATTCTGAAATCAACCCAAACGAGCGATTGAGATGACCCAGAATCACTGCAAAGCCATCCCGAGTTCATCGGGCCAGTCAATTTCACATTCCTGCAGGATTTTTATAGCATGACCAATTCGTGATGGTACCTGCCCATTAAAACATATTGCAAATGCACAGTGACTTTGAAAAAGTAAGGAAACATAAACAAATGGACATAATGAAATCAACATTTTTTTTATTTTTGGTGTGAAAAAACATCACCAAATGGACATGATGAAATCAACACAACGAGTGATGGAAATTAACAACTATCACTGCCTGGCTGTCCCGAGTTCATCAGTTCAGTCAATTTTGGCCCCAAAAAAATTGACTTTTGACTTTGACTTTTGACTTCCTATGAAATCATATTGCAAATGGACAAATCATATTCCTTATGCACAAGTAAAAAAAATAAATTATGATAATAACATTTTACAAAAGTATATTCATACACTTCTTACACATGATTAATTGTCTTAAAATCGAAACAATTTCGAAAAACGGTCCAGAAAGCACTTTTTTTTAGTTTTTAAAGTTTTTAAAAAAAATCAAATTTTCGACTTTTGACATCCTATTAAATCATATTGCAAATGAACAAATCATATTCCTTATGCACAAGTAAAAAAAAATAAAAAAAAATTATGATAATAAAATACGAATAAAGTATGTTGATACAGTTCTTATACGTGTGTAATTGACACAAAATTCAAAAGAATTTTGAAAAACGGTCCAGAAAGCACTTTTTTAAGGGTGTGTGAAGTTTTTTATAAAATTTTGACATTTTTGACTTTTGACTTTTGACTATTCCAAATGGAGAAAACATATGCCTTATGCGCATGTAATTAAAAAAAAAAAATATGATAACAAAATTGGACAAAAGTATATTCATACAGTTCTTACACATGTGTAATTGACAAAAAAATCGAAAGAATTTCGAAAAAAGGCCCAGAAAGCACTTTTTTAAGGGGTGAAAAGTTTTTGGAAAAAAAATCCTTTTTTCAAAATTTTGCTTTTGGATGTTGACTTGGGTTGCATTTCCAATATGAAAAACCCAGGTGGAGCGCACTCGCCCCCTGTTGGATTTTTGAAGTGTTACAATTGGCAATTGCCATATGGCATTTGCCATATACTTTGCACGAATCAACGCCGCTTTGGGTGGTATTGGACATCGTGTATATGGTTTGTCCAATGCCAATATCTTGCCATTCATTTTTGTCCAATTCAGGGGGGTATTCCCTTACATAAGGACAACTCAGAGTATGCTATTCTGTTCTTCTGAAATATTTATTCAACTTTTAAAAATGTAGATGTTCCGAAGGTCTGCATCAGTGGCTTGTAGGCTGTGTGGAAGCCAGGAGATGCTACATGTATGTTTATTAATAGTCAATTACTGGGAGATCGGTAGTTATAAACTGGACAATCATTGGCTGACAAAATGGCATGACCACCACAGCCCTAGACACATCCAAAGCAAAAAGAAACAGACATCTAGCTTAAACTGACAGATTTTGATGGGGATGTTTGTATTATGCGCATTTGATTTCCGCGAGGGGTGTAGACATCGACCTTAGGGGGTTACCAACCATTCCTGGACCTGACTCCGAAAGAGCCAGCCACTCAAGGACAGTACCAAAATAGATGATTTGTTGATTCTGTTTCCTAGTGACAGAATCTGCACAGGGCTGACTGTTCAATGCCCCATATATTGAGCATTCATTTTGTGGATATAATTCTATATAATAGTTTAAATTGAAAAGAACAGATTGTTGCCTTAATTGTTGTTTTGAATATCGTTTCATAAACCTGATGCCATGGTCAAATCTGTTCCCAACTATCTTGAATTTTGTGTGGCACAGTTGTCAACTCTTAAAAATTTAAGTGAAAGTGATATCTTATACTATTTTTACTAGTCATCCCATTAAGGCATGCTTGGTTTTTCATTGGTGGCAGACAAACCAATTCATTCCTTTCTCTTTTGTGTAATTGCCTCTTCCATTTTTTGTGACAGAGTTTTGCAATGAATGGGTTACACTTTTGTATTGAGCATACATCTCCATACAACTTTGGTTAATTGCTTGTGTGACATCATTTTAACCTCCTTATTTTACAAAGCATGATGGGATGCTTAATTAACTAAGGAATCACACCTGTATGGAAGTGCCTCCCTTCAGTGTCCAGTACTTTGTATCCCTTATTTTCTCAAGGATTTCCTTTATTTTGACAGTTACCTGTATCTTATTCAACAAAAAATACCTGTTCATCCAAGTTAGTATTTAATACATATAAATGTGCATTTAATGACTATGAACACACTCCGCACTAATTCAGCTTATAGAATCCGGGAAATAGAGGCAACTCTTTTCCTAAAGCAAATATCTTAATTACAAAACCAAGAAAGCAACTTTAAAGCAGGTTAAATATTGATTTATTTCTAAATGTAATGTTCAAACTCATAAGATTGACAAATCGACATTTTTAACATTAACTAGCATCGTCATGCTCATGTGATACAACATTTGGGTTAGAGGCATTTTACAGAACATTTCCATTGTTATTGTTATGCTCCTATATCATTATTACCTTGAGCCATTGCACAACTAGATATTGACACCCCTTACTAGCACAAGAGTTAAGTCCAAACAGAACAAATGTCAATGTTATGAGGGTCATATTTCAGCTTCAAGTTTCTAGGAATACCATGTCCATAATATACAGCCAAAATACTAAGAAAAAATCTAAACAATGTAAGCACTTGCGATACAGTAACGGTAAGGCGTTTCCTCTGAAGGTGGGTACAGAGGGGCCTTTGGCAGCAGCACTTAATATGAAACGATCCAAGGACTACACAACTACACATAACTTATAAAACGTATATCAAGTTCCTTATAGTTTTTAATCCCTGATCATGACTCCCTGATATATCAGTTTTAGCGAAACTGCAAACCCCGGCTCTTTACTCCAGGTGCACCAGAGAAAAGCGCTCAAAATATTTGAAAGATTTCAAATAGTATTTCAACCCCAACCCCCCTACCTGACAGAACATACTTAGCTAAGATCAATGAAAGAATGAGATGCAGAAGAGAAAAGAAAGAAGAAAACAATCTTGCATTGTTTGGTGGTAGCTGGAGAGATTGCTGTATTTGCTTGGGAAGACAGGGTGAGGTAACAACGGCCCAAGTGGGTCAGTTGTTTCTGATCAGAGCCAAGAACTCCTCCCGCGTCTTGGGATCCTCTTGGAAGAGTCCCAGCATGGCGCTTGTCACGGTCTTGCTGTTCATCTTCTGCACACCCCTCATCACCATGCACATATGACTGAAACACACAATACAATGGTCCAAACTCAGTTGTTATAATGAAAACAGATCAACCGGTGCACTCCTGAGAACAACTCTCTGATTCACTGAATGAATTGATCCAAAACACATAAAACATAGGCGGTCTTAACAACCACCTGTCAGCCACGACATAATTCCGGGCACAGTTTGTGTAGCATAGGTTTGCAATTCATTCGGGCATAGAAATAGATGGAGCACTACAATGTAGTTCACATGTAATACAAGACATGGAGTACATCGTAAAAAGACACTCACGCTGCCTCAATGACGACTGCTACGCCTGCAGGCTCTAATGCCTCTGAGATTGCTGTAGCGATCTGCTTGGTCAGGCGTTCCTGCACTGTAGAGGGAACAACAAACATAAAGGGTCAGAGGTTAATACTCTAGATTGCACTCAAACCCACAGGCTTCCCTCAGCAAGCTGCTCGGTGATAGTGATAACCGAAATGACCAACGGATACTCGCCTTGAAGCCTCCTGCTGAAGATTTCAACAATCCTGAAATGAATGAAGCAATAAAAAGGGGGAAGTTAGTGCAGAACGTGTGTGTGTGTGCGTTCATGTGTCCACTTGTGTGTGTGTGCGCGTACATGCCTGCATGCATATCTTTGGGAAGATGATAGCAACTGAATATGATCACTGACCTTGCCAGCTTGCTCAGACCAACCACTTTATTGTTCGGAAGATATCCAATGTGAACCTTTGGTGTCGAAACAAAAGCACATAGTCGCAAATTCAATGATAAACTCAGAGAACGTCTGAACTATTAGATTTGTAAACCATGTACCATTGACATTAGCAGGATTTCAACAACAACAAAGGAAACAAGGGATGTTCTGAGTGTCAGAATGCATTATACGTATCAAATGATCCCAACTGCTGCTGTGTAAGTCCAAATGATACGCACGTATTGCTTCATGGCTTCATTATACATCATGGGTTTTCACCTTGCCAAAGAAGGGCACGAGATGGTGCTCACAGAGAGAGAACATTTCAATGTCCTTCACGATCACCATCTCGTTGTGGTTCTCGTCGAAGATGGCATTGTTCAGGATGTCTGGGGAAGAAGAGGTAAGAGAGACAAGTGGAACAATTGTTTTACCCAACTCCAGATTGCAGCTTTGTATGCATAATGAGTTTTCTCTACTTGCGATCTCAATTTGCAGAGACACTGGGTGCCATGAGGAAAATGTAAAGTAATGAACCACGCTCTTTGCAGCAAATAGAATATGACCCGATGAATAAAATGAAAACTCTAAATGAACAGCTGGTCAAAATCTGAATTACACTTTGTTGCTTCCAATGATGTATGTGTCTTTGGCTGTTTCCAGTAATGTTTGAAATTACAATGGAGGTCTGATATCTCCAAAGCTAAATTAATCGTGCACACATATCAACTTGCACTGTAGCTGTGTGGACAGTTTATCAAGACTATGCAGCCTGAGGAAGGAGCAATGCTAAATTAGTTTTAAATAGGCTTGTGTAAATATATAAGACCACACATTAAATGCATAATAAAACTGTAAAGAACAGATTGTTCTCCTTGTCGTTTGAACACCACAATCTACCTCATAATCTATCATATATTTTAGATTTAATGAAACACATTTACAACTATTTATGCAGGACGGTCAATGCTCTCACCATTTACTGTCTCGTGATAACCTTTGGTGAGGAACTGCATTGCTTTGGCTGCCCGTAATGGTGTACGCAGTAGACCCTCACGTTCCACGTCTTCTCCCAGTTCTCGAAGTACGATGCCGTAGGCTCTTTCAATGGCAGATATCTTGCACACATCCTCTGACTCCTTGTGGGACTTCTCCTCCTTGCCCATCAATTCAGCTTTCTTTGCCTCTATGGATTTTTCACTGAACCCGTTGAGATATTCTGTAACAATTTTTCCATTGCAGACGCCGTTAATCTCTGATGCTTTTTGGTACTCCATTCTAATAAATCTGAAATAACTTGATTCAATGCCCTGTGTATAAAGTCACCGCTTGTTGACTAATTTGTGGTAAGAGGTGACACTAGACTATTGCTCGTGGCTTGGGTGGTGACTCCAGGCCCTATTTATGGGTGCGCCTCTAACTGTCATGCCCGTTCCAACATTCGTTACGGAGTAGGCACATGGCTTCTCAGGAGAAAGTGTGACTTTTTGGTCTGCAACCACCAGACACGATCATAACGCTGCACTAATTGAGGAAGGCATCTTATCACCTACGCTAAAAATCGATTTTAGTGGAAATCATGAGAACAATAAACCGTTTTATAACTAACTGTAATCCAGCATAAGTGTTAGAAAAGTGTGAGACCGCGTGAGTGGAAGTCCCAAGTAGTCAGGCGTTACTCTCTGAAATGTGGGATACTGCAACATGTCACTGAATGAATAGTAAGGTACAATGTATACACTCACTGTGGGCCTATATGGTTATGAAAGGACAGAATAAATATAAACTCAGCAAAAAAAGAAATTTCCCTTTTAGAGGATACTGTCTTTCAAAGATGATTCATAAAAATCCAAATAACCTCACAGATCTTCATTGTAAAGAGTTTAAACTCTGTTTTCCAAGCTTGTTTAAAGAACCATAAACAATTAATGAACATGCACCTGTGGAACGGTTGTTGAGACACTAACAGCTTACAGATGGTAGGCAATTAAGGTCACAATTATGAAAACTTAGGACACTAAAGAGGCCTTTCTACTGACTGTGAAAAACACCAAAAGAAAGTTGCCCAGGGTCCCTGCTCATCTGCGTGAACGTGCCTTAGGCCAGGGCAATACATTGCAATGTCCGTACTGTGAGATGCCTAAGACAGCGCTACAGGGAGACAGGACGGACATCTGATCGTCCTCGCAGTGGCAGACCATGTAACAACACCTCCACAGGATCAGTACGTCCGAACATCACACCTGCGGGACAGGTACAGGATGGCAACAACAACTGCCCGAGTTACACCAGGAATGCACAGTCCCTCCATCAATGCTCAGACTGTACGCAATAGGCTGAGAGAGGCTGGACTGAGGACTTGTAGGCCTGTTGTAAGACAGGCCCTCACCAGACAAATCACCGGCAACAACGTCACCCATGGGCACAAACCCACCAGACAGGACTGGCAAAAAGTGCTCTTCACTGACGAGTCGCGGTTTTGCCTCATCAGTAGTGATGGTCGGATTCGCGTTTATCGTCAAAGCAATGAGCGTTACACCGAGGCCTGTCCTCTGGAGCGGGATCGATTTGGAGGTGGAGGGTCCGTCATGGTCTGGGGCGGTGTGTCACAGCATCATCGGTCTGAGCTTGTTGTCATTGCAGGCAATCTCAATGCTGTGCGTTACAGGGAAGACATCCTCCTCCCTCATGTGGTACCCTTCCTGCAGGCTCATCCTGACATGACCCTCCAGCATGACAATGCCACCAGCTATACCGCTAGTTCTGTGCATGATTTCCTGCAACACAGGAATGTCAGTGTTTTGCCATGGCCAGCAAAGAGCCCGGATCTCAATCCCATTGAGCACATCTGGGACCAGTTGGAACGGAGGGTGAGGGCTAGGGCCATTCCCCCCAGAAATGTCCAGGAATTTGCAAGTTGCTTGGTGGAAGAGTGGGGTTAATCTCACAGCAAGAACAGACAAATCTGGTGCAGTCCATGAGGAGATGCACTGCAGTACTTAATGCAGCTGGTGGCCACACCAGATACTGACTGTTACTTTTGATTTTGACCCCCCCTTTGTTCATGGACACATTATTACATTTCTGCTAGTCACATGTCTGTGGAACTTGTTCAGTTTATGTCTCAGTTGTTGAATCATGTTATGTTCATACAAATATGTACACATGTTAAGTTTGCTGAAAATAAACGCAGTTGACAGTGAGATGACGTTTTTTTTGTGTCTAGTTTATTATGTAAAACAGGAAGGAAAGACAGACAGGTGTAAATGATAACGGACAGTGACTGGCAAGGGAATGGTAGTTAGGACCAGACCTGGGCCAAATACATACGTCAAATACTATTTGAACTAGGTCTGTTGGGACAGAAAATCAAATCAATGCTTCGTGAACAACAGGTGTAGACTAACAGTGAAATGCTTACTTAGGGGTCCTTTTCCAACAATGCAGAGTTAAAGATAAAAAAATAGAAATAGTGACGCAAGGAATAAATACACAGTGAATAACAAATGACAATAATGAGTAAAAATAACATGGCTAGATACAGGAAGTATACAGCACAGGAGGTTGGTGGCACCTTAATTGGGGAGGACGGGCTCGTGGTAATGGCTGGAGTGGAGTTAGTGGAATGGTATCAAATACAGCAAACACATGATTTGATGCCATTCCATTCACTCTGTTCCAGCAATTCTTGTGAGCCGTCCTCCCCTCAGAAGCCCCCACTGATATACAGGGAGTACCAGTGCCGAGTCAATGTGCAGGGGTACGAGGTAATTGAGGTAGCTACTGTATGTACATATAGGGGTAAAATGACTAGGCAACAGGACAGATAATAGACAGTAGCGGCAGCGTATGTGCTGAGTGTGTGCACGGCGTCAGTATGCATGTGTAAGTGTATGGGTATAGTCCAGTGTGTGTGCATAGAGTTAATGCAAAGAAGGGTCAATGCAGGTAGCCATTTGATTAGTTATTTAGCAGTCTTGTTTATCAGTCTTATGGCTTGTGTGTAGAAGCTGCTCGGGGTCCTGTTGGTCCCAGACTTGGTGCACTGGTACCACTTGCCATGCGGTAGTTGAGACAACAGTCTATGGCTTGGGTGGCTGGAGACTTTGAAAAAATGTTGTGCCTTCTGCTGACACGCCTGGTATAAAGGTCCTGGATGGCAGGGAGCTCTGATGTACTGGGCCGTACTCAACAGCTGCCATACCAAGAGGTAATGCAGAACGGGCAAAATGCTCTCAATGGTGCATCTATATAACTTTTGGAGGACCTGAGGGCAAGTATTTTCAGCCTCCTGAGGGGAAGAAGCACGTTCTCACAACTGTGTGGGTGTGTGTGGACCATGTTAATTCCTTAGTGATGTGGACACAGAGGAACTCGAAGCTCTCAACCCACTCCACTACAGCCCCATCGATGTGGATGGGGCTGTGATCGCCCCTCCATTTCATTTAGACCACGATCAGCTCCTTTGTCTTGCTGACGTTAAGGGGGAGGTTGTTGTCCTGGCACCAGACTGCCAAGTCTCTGACCTCCTCCCTCTAGGCTGCCTCATCGTCGCCGGTGATCAGTCCTACCACCGTCATGCCGTCGGGAAACTTGATGATGCTGGAGTTGTGTGCGGCAACGCAGTCTTGGTTGAACAGGGAGTACAGGTGGGGACAAAGGACACTCACCCCTGAGGGGCGCCCGTGTTCATGGTCAGCGTGGCAGATGTGTTGTTGCCTAACTTCACCGTCTGGGGGCGGCCCATCAGTAAGTCCAGGATCCAGACAGAGTGCGATGTCTGGCACCCTTTGATCAGAAAGGGTCTCAACAACAAGGCCAGGAGATAGGTATAGGCGACATAAGCCGCCACTTAGGGTCCCCGGATGCTTTTTTAGGAACTCAGTTGAGATTTCAACTTACTATTGAGAGTAAGAATAGTACAATACATCAGGTGCAATTTTGAAATTTGGTTGTGTATGTCAGTCACTGACAGTCACTAAATTAGTCATGTCAACTAATCATTTTTAGATTGGTAGTTTTTGAAAGGGAGCAACCCACGATTCCGTAACAATTAGTCTATTCAGCTATCTAAACTTAACCTCCTGGGGGCCCCCATTGATTTTGTTAGTCATTCTCACTCGTATATTAACCCTGGCATAAGTTATTGCAAAATGTGTAGATTCGCAGGATATTAGCTTTTTGCCGTTTTAAAGCAAGTTTTCTGCAATTCTACACATTTTGCCATGGGGGGAGAGACAGGAAATCAACTTGCAGGTTTATCGTAAATTAACTTTCAAATGTTGATTTCTCTCCACCATCAAGAGGGAGGCCACTAACATGTTTTGCCATGAGGTGGGGGGGCCCCCAACCAAATCTTGCAAGGGGGCCCCCAAGAGGCTAGAGCCGGTCCTGGGTGCCACAGTTCCTAGAACATCCTACTACTGTACTGTGAAGGGTTGTGATTGAGGACCCATTAGGGATTATCAAACAAAGTCTGTTAGGGCCTGGGAGGCAGGGGTAGGCTGGGGAGGAGGCTGGCAGGGCCCCAGTGGAGCGAGCCATGGTGGCAACCCATCAGGAACAGGTGGGGGCTCCTCAGAGGAGGTAGGATAAATGTGAGTATAACTCCACACTCATACCACTAAAATATGTACAGCTGCAAAGCCAAGAAAAATATTGTCACTGTATCTGATGTAATCAGTTCTCACGCAATCTTGGTTACCCAGAAATAAAATTCTCATGAAAGTTGTCTCTTGAATCTGTCCAGAAGAGATTAGTTCTCGGTTTACATTCATCCATCGGATTAAAGGGGCAATCTTGGATTGTTACTTCTATTTTGGGACTTTTAAATCAATGATAAAGCTATTGATTCTTGAAGAGCTTATAAATGCCTCATAAGCTTAGTTTCACTGTTTTACACCCTCAAAATAAACTTATTTTACTCCATTGTTAGTATACAATGTAATTGTAAACATACAAACATAGCTTTAACCATATGCATTTGAAGCTAACATTTTGATCTCAAGGCTGACTATCCGTGAGATCAAAATGATAGCTTTAACCATGCTTTGAAGCTATACAGTGGCCTTGGTGATCATTTTGTTTGTTGTTTTTTTGAATCCCAGATTGCCCCTTTAAGACCGGATCTGCTGTTACCTAACATGGTTTTAGGTTCATCGTCGTTGTTTGGCCTCTGTTCATTCATTGAACTCAAATAAAGACAATTCAAAGAAACCATACACACATGATCCATTTGGCACAGCTTTAACAACCACTAGATTAAATCAATCCTTTCAAGCAAATTGCTTTACAAGAATTACCCTCATATCTGCCTCATGCAGACTTTTATGTTCTAATTAACCAGTTTATCTGTCAACATTGAATTAAAACGATTCTGATTTATTTTGATCCACAACCCAGATTGGACATGCAGAGCAGTATGTCGTGATGGTAAACCTAGTGAAACCAATATCCTTCCACAAAGGTCAAAATTATACTAGTTAGGAATAATGATACAATCATAATGACCTTTTAAAACACACTATCTTCTGGGTAAAGGACGGGAACATAACTGAATCAGGAGTTGAACTATAGTGCGATTGACTTTGTGTAGGGGTAGAATTTGGCGGTCATGTGTTTGGTAACAAGGTTTGACTACCATCAGACTGACTGACTGTCCCGTGTTTAAGGGGAAGTGAATGGCCAAGCAGGTCAGGTCTGGTACCACTGATCTTCATCAGAATGTCTCGCCTCGCACTTTGATAATGAATATGGAACGCCAAAAGAACTACAATGTTCAGGAGTTACGTACGAGACCAAATATTCCATAGGTCTAAGGTTCTGAAATGGTATGGACTAATTATTTCAACAGAATTTCTAATTCTCCACTTTGTCTGCCCAAATCACTCTTACAGGCAGGTAGCCTAGTGATTTAGAGCATGGGGCCAGTAACTGAAAGGTTGCTGGTTCAAATCGAAGAGTTGGCTCTGTAAAAAATCTGTTGATGTGCACTTGAGCAAGACACTTAACCGTAGTTGGCCCTGTAAGTCAATCTGTATAAGAACGTCTGCTAAATGTAAAGTGTACACTTTTAAATTGTAAAAGGTAAGACAGCACACTTGAATGTGAGTCCTTGGTTCAAATCACTGTTTGCTTTTTTCCTTACAAATTCTCAGAGTTAAGAGTCAGAGGTTAATAAATCCCTCCTCAAAAGGCGTCTCCTCTCTGTGGGGGTGGAGGGTGGTGGTGGGGGGGCAGCAAATGAAAAGCTTTATCTACGCTGAGTGAGTCACATGAGTGTCAGAAGTTGATAGTATAGGCAGTGAACCACCCCACCCCATTTGCTGTCTGTCTCACATGTCTCACCAGTGTCCAATAGAGGAACATGCACACTGTGACAGCTAGGTCAAATGATATGCTACTGCATCTTTCCTGTTTTTTAAAATATCATTATTTACTTATGATGAAGTTTTAGAAAGCTTTTCTTCTCACTACTTCATTGTGATAGCCAATGTGTGGTGAGCATTGTGGCAAAAAAATGATGCTCTGTGAGTGTAACAGTATAACTTTAAACCGTCCCCTCGCCCATACCCGTGCACGAACCAGGGACCCTCTGCACCCATCAACAACAGTCACCCACGAAGCATCGTTACCCATCGCTCCACAAAAGCCGCGGCCCTTGCAAGGCAAGGGGAACAACTACTTCAAGGTCTCAGAGCAAGTGACGTCACCGATTGAAACGCTATTTAGCGCACACCACCGCTAACTAGCTAGCTGTTTCACATCCGTTACATGAGCAGTCTGCAAAGTTGTGTCCATACTCAGTTAAGTCACTGGACGCAATGTGAGACTCACACAAAAAGAGAAAGAATATAGTGAAGTGATGTGACATAGTGACGTGACATATTTATTCATGAATAATGAATGAATAATAGGGACAAAAAGTAGTGGCCAAATACATTAATTTAACTTAGTTAACTTAACAGCCTTGGAGAGCATAACGTGAAGTAAAAAAAGAAGAAGATATTTCTACACTATGAGGTTGAAATAACACTGAAATTGTGAAAATTACGATAATGCCCTTTTTTGTGTAAGAGCTGTTTGAAAAATGAATCTTGAATTTCAGCCTGTTCAGCTGGGAGGAACTTTTGGTCAACATCATGAAGTCACAATGTGATCTGATTATAACAGAGTAGACCAATGACTGTTCATCTGGGTGAGGCGGTGGGCTCTAGACGATCCTATCAGTCAATCAAGGCTCTGTATGTAAATATCTTAAAATGTGTTTCCTAAAGGCCCACACAATCAGACTGAGGGCCAAAGGAGGCTCAGAGAAATAAATGATTACAAATGTATTTAGTTGTTTTCATTTTGTATATGTATGTGTGTAATTTATGTAATTCGGGGCTTATCTGTAAACGAAACCATGGTCTCAGTAGGAATCCCTGATAAAATAAAAGTTGAATAAATAAATAGAAAATAATATAATCAGGTCGCTCTAGTCTAAAAACCCAAGTGTATATATCGCAAAGTATAAGTACTATTAGAGATTAAATCCACAAAACAATCTCATCTTCAACCCTTTCTTTATGTGTGACCATATGAATGACTTGCAGGAGGATCCTCGATGTCACATGCTAGCCTGATGTACAACACATTTTCACATGCACAACAATTTTTGCATAAGTGAGTTCCAAAGCTGATTCACATTTTATTTTATCTTTATTTAACTAGGCAAGAACCAATTCTTATTTTCAACTGCCTGTTCAGGGGCAGAACGACAGATTTGTACCTTGTCAGCTCAGGGGTTTGAACTTGCAACCTTCCGGTTACTAGTCCAACGCTCTAACCACTAGGCTACCCTGCCGCCCCAATGTACTTGGTGTGTCTGCCATCCAGTGGCAAAGGGAAATAATGTGGTCCCACTTTAAACGAACGACAACTTATAAAGGCTTTATATAGTATAAATGCTTCACAGATCACCTAGAAGCTTATGCCAAAATGTATAATGGTGGTTACGAATAAACAAATAAAAGATAGAGGCACTATTCGTGGAACGGCCCACATGTCTCATGTTTGTATCATCTCGTGTGTATCGTGTGTATAATGTGATTTTAACAATTTATGAGCAGACATGGTTAAAATCACATGATACATACCAGATGATGTCATTGGATACACTTATCGTCCTCTATCTTTTGACTACAAAACACAGAATCGTGCCATTTCACATACACTCCCCTACGTATTTATTTGGACAGTGAAGCTAAAGCTTTTAATTTGGCTCAATACTTCAGCAATGTGGATTTGAACTAAAATGTTTTATATGAGGTGACAGTAGAGAATGTCACCTTTTATCTGTATTATCATTTAGAAATAAATGCACATTATGTATCTTATGACATATTTGAAGGTGTCATACGTATGTGGACAAATTCACTTGTAGTGTATTACATTGTGTCAAAAGTTTACCATTTGGCCCATATATAGTATGCAATGACGACATCAAGCTTGTGACAAAAAAATTGTTGGATATATTTGCACTTTGTTTTGGTTTTGTTTTGGATTATGTTGTGCCCAATAGAAATGAATGGTAAATAATGTATTGTGTCATTTTGGAGTCTGTTTATTGTAAATAAGAATAGAATATGTTTCTGAACACTTCTACATTAATCTGGGTGCTACCACGATTACTGATAATCATGAATGAACTGTGAATAACGAGCACCAACATGTGAAGTTCATAGGAGCATATGAAATTGGGTGTCAAATGAAAGCAAGAGTCTATATTTTGGGGGAATTAGGCATAGATACATTTTAAACCATTTTCCATATTTAAAATTAGGCATAATTAATGGTTTTGATTTCTGGATATGCAGATGGGAAAGGGGTCTTGGAAAACATCTACCAGAAAAAGTCTTAAAAGATATCACCTGCCAAGTAATAAAAACACTTAATATTTAGTTTTGGAGAAAATGATTACCTTCTGTAAGTGTAATAAATATTGCCTTGTAATTCCATGAGCAAAAACCCATATATCAAGATATTTGATAATTTCTCTCCCTCATGAGGGAGGATAGTGAAAGTTCACAAAAGTAACAAATAATGGTATACCTACCAATTAGTTATAATGATTTTCCTGATACACTAAAAAGTAATTGCCTTACTCTGGGTAGGGCAACTCGCAATGCCCTCCTTTTGAAGGTCCTCAGATACATTTTTTTGTAGGAACGCAGTTGGTTGAGGGTCTCAATTTACTGTTGCGAGTTAGAATAGTAGAACACACAAGGTGCAATTTCGAAATTTGGTTGTGCATCAGCAGTTTCTCCTGTTAAGTCAGTCACTGATAGTCAGACATTTAGCCTATATCAACTAAACATTTTTAGATTGTTAAATTATTTTAGCGGACAGCTATCTAAACTTGTTTTCATGGTCGAATTACCTGCCGGGGGACCCCATTGATTTTGTTAGTCAGTCTGACTCAGATATCATATTAAAAACTGCAAACATTTGTCTCCACCCTATGGCAAAACATGTAGAATTGCAGGAAATTAGCTGTAAAACAGCACATTTTCCTCTCCAACCCATAGCAAAATGATTAGAATTGCATGAAATTAGCTGTACAATTGCAAACTCTTTTCTCCATCCCATGGCAAAATGTGTAGATTGCAGAAAACTTACTGTAAAAATTCAACATTTTCTCACTACCCGATTGCAAAATGTGTAGAATTGCACAAAATTAACTCTAAATCTGTGGCCCCCATCCCCATCAAAGTTGCTAATCTCTAGTCTTATTCATTAAAACAATTGAGTAGTGGTTACTCAAATTATATACAGTGTCTTCGGAAACTATTCAGACCCCTTTACTTTTTCACATTTTGTTACGTTACATCTTTATTCTAAAAGGGATCCTTATCAATCTACACACAATACCCCATAATGACTAAGAAAAAACAGGTTTTTAGACATTTTTGCTAATTTAGAAAAAATAAAAGGGAAATATCACATTTACATAAGTATTCAGACCCTTTACTCAGTACTTAAAAAAAAAAAGTTGTATTATTTGTTACATTTTTTACCCCTTTTTCTCCCAAATGTCTTGGTATCCAATTGTTTTAGTAGCTACTATCTTGTCTCATCGCTACAACTCCCGTACGGGCTCGGGAGAGACGAAGGTTGAAAGTCATGCGTCCTCCGATACACAACCCAACCAAGCCGCACTGCTTCTTAACACAGCGCGCATCCAATCCGGAAGCGCCACGCACCAATGTGTCGGAGGAAACACCGTGCACCTGGCAACCTTGGTTAGCGCGCACTGTGCCCGGCCCGCCACAGGAGTCGCTGGTGCGCGATGAGACAAGGGCATCCCTACCGGCCAAGCCCTCCCTAACCCGGACAACGCTAGGCCAATTGTGCGTCGCCCCACGGACCTCTCGGTTGCGGCCGGTTACGACAGAGCCTGGGCGCGAACCCAGAGTCTCTGATGGCACAGACCACTGCGCCACCCGGGAGGCCTCTTACTCAGTACTTTTTTGAAGCACCTTTGGCAGAGATTACAGCATCGAGTCTTCTTGGGTATGACACTACAAGGTTGGCACACCTGTATTTGGGGACTTACTCCCATTCTTCTTTGCAGATCCTCTCAAGCTCTGCCAGGTTGGATGGGGAGCGTTGATACACAGCTATTTTCAGGTCTCTCCAGAGATCGGGTTCAAGTCCTGGCTCTGGCTGGGCCACTCAAGGACATTGAAACTTGTCCCGAAGCCACTCCTGCTTGTCTTGGCTGTGTGCTTTGGGTCGTTGTCCTGTTGGAAGGTGAACCTTTGCCCCAGTCTGAGATTCTGAGCGCTCTGGAGCAGGTTTTCATCAAGGATCTCTCTATACTTTGCTCCCTTCATCTTTCCCTCGATCCTGATTAGTCTCTGTCCCTGCCGATGAAAAACATCCCCACAGCATGATGCTGCCACCACCATGCTATACTGTAGGGATGGCCGCAGGTGTCCTCCAGAAGTGACGCTTGGCATTCAGGCCAAAGAGTTTAATCTTGGTTTTATCAGACCAGAGAATCTTGTTTCTCATGGTCTGAGAGTCTTTAGGTGCCTTTTGGCAATATCCAAGCAGGCTGTCCATGTGCCTTTTACTGAGGAGTGGCTTCCGTCTGGCCACTCTACCATAAAGATCTGATTGGTGGAGTGCTGCAGAGATGGTTGTCCTTCTAGAAGGTTATCATATCTCCACAGAGGTACTCTAGAGCTCTGTCAGAGTGACTATCAGGTTCTTGGTCACCTTGCTGACCAAGGCCCATCTCCCCCGATTGTTCAGTTTGGCTGGGCGGCCAGCTCCAGGAAGAGTCTTGGTGGTTCCTTCCATTTAAGAATGATGGAGGCCACTGTGTTCTTCGGGACCTTCAATGCTGCAGACATTTTTTGGTACCCTTCATCAGATCTGTGACCATGATATAATCCTCTCTCGAAGCTCTACGGTCAATTCCTTCGACCATATTTTGGGTTTTTTGCTCTGACACGCACTGACAACTGTGGGACCTTATATAGACAAGTGTGCCTTTCCAACTCATGTCCAATCAGTTGAATTTACCACAGGTGGACTTCAATCACGTTGTAGAAACATCTCAAGGACGATCAATGGAAACAGGATGCACCTGAGCTCAATTTCGAGTCTCATAGCAAAGGGCCTGAATACTTACGTAAATAAGGTATTTCAGTTTTTTATTTGTAATACATTTTCGAACATTTCTACAAACCTGTTTTCAATTTGTCATTATTATGGGATATTGTGTGTAGATTGCTGAGCATTTTATGGTATTTAATCCATTTTAAATAAGGCTGTAAAGTCAAGGGGTCTGAATACTTTCCAAAGGCGCTGTAAGTAGTACTCACGCAGATGTCAATGAGTGAGTACTTAATGTTCTTATCACTTAATGTTTTTGAGTACTGTAAACAAGTATTGGGTTATTGAGTACATTTTACTTTATTTATCTGTGTTCTGCTAATCTAAAGTTGTTGAGTTTTTACAAGTTATGATTATTTCATATTTTTAAGTCAATCTAACATTTCTGAAATAAGTTGTACTTACTTGATTTCATTGTTATTTTAAGTAAAGACGTAAAACAAAATAGTAGTCAGACACATCCATGTTTGAGTAAAAACACTTGATTTATCTGTGTTGTGCTGATAGAGAGTTATGTTTTTGGAAGTTATACTTAAAATTGTTAGGTGACTGTTTTTAGAGGATTGTGTGTAATTTAACATTTGTAGACTTTATGATACTTTTACACAATATTGTATGCAAGTTTGAAGAAAGAAAAGTATATTTCTGAAACCACAAATTCCCACCATCAAAGTAATGTGCACCACTCATTATGACAGATGCTTACAGTGTACTGGAATGAGCATTATGCGCAACAATGCATGTTAAGGTGGGTTCAAATCATAAAACGAAATTACCACTGAAATCTACTCATCAGAACAATTTACACGTGTCAACAATGAATAATGGTTTAAGTTGATTGCAAAATAGTTGGGAAGAGAATTTCGATGTAGCGATTCCATGACACATTGTTTATGAACAGATCCACAAAACGACGCCGGATCCGACACTTGAAATAGTTTTTTCTATTTAAATTATTATACAAAATCGAACTAATTGACACGAATCAACCGAGGCACCCAGGGCCCACAGCAGCCTTTTCAGTCTCCACGTTTCCAAGTAGTTGCCAGGCCACTTGATCGTCTACTCTGCTATCATTGGCGATAGGTAGTGTCTGTCATGCTGGGCCACTGGCATGGACTTTCCCTATCCGTATCCACTATCTTGAAGCTCACGGTTCTGCTTTACTCATTGGAGTTCCATGTTGCCATTCTCTACCCGTCTGCAATCTACTGAACGCCTCTTCTTTGCTCGGCTTTAACAAGAATGAATACCACGGCCGAAAAGAAGTGTCGGCCAAGAGACATTTTATCATTTTTAACATGTACATTGTCTTAGATTATTTGATTAGAGAGACCATTCGGAATGAAATTGAAAACCGGCCGCATACATTTTTGTGTTTCATCGACACCGTGGAGCTCAAGGGGGGATATGTGCCTGACTTATAGCCATTTTTTTGCAGACAAAGAGAGCTACTGAGTACTGGTTATAAAAGACAAAAGGGTAAGTTGAGAATACTTATAACCACGATGAATTACGGAATACGTGTTAGCTATTTAACTAGTTTCTATCGCATGATAACAATATTGTCTAGATACGTCTGTCTGTAATTTCTTGTCAGATTCGTTCATGCTAGCTAACTATTTAACTAACGTTCGCTAGCTAGCAGACCAACTCGATGTTGAAGCTCATGTTAGCATCATGCTAGCTAAATAGCTAGCCACCATTATTTGGGAAATCCAGCATTTTGTTTGGGGGGGTCTCGGTGAAGTTTATTTTTGTATAGTAACGTTACAATTGATCTAGCGATGTATATTATCACAACTCCCACCTGTCTAAAACCAATTCGTATTAGACAGCTCCTTACATGTCATGATGTAACGTTAAGGATAACTGTTGTCAATGTCCAGTGGTGGTAGTAGTTGGCTAGCTACAGTAACTAGCTAGTTTAGTTAGCTAGCTAGCCAGTGGTGTCTGACCCGAGAATAGGCCTTGATTTTGCACTACTACACCCTGTTAAATGGCTCTATCTCGCATGCAATGCTAAACTATTCGTTTGATTGCCTAAATATTAGCTGGTCCAATGCTAATCGCACAATTTAACTAATGAATATTGTCTTAAATATTCATCAGTTATGTTGGTAGTTGGTTAGTTAGCTAGCTAGATTATAGCCTAGTTCGCTACGTTACCTCACCAATGGATGTTCCAAATTATAGTAACGTTATAGCTGATGTCGTTCTGTGCATGCACCATACTCTACTGCTATTATGAAGTATTTCACTTCGTCCTTATATAATAACAATGAATGGAATCAATCCAAGAATAACGGCTTTGCTAATTGTTTCCTTATGTGTCCCAGGTATGTCTTCCACCATTGTCATGCAGCACCCTTAAACGTGATTTATTGTAGGGCTAGCCTATCCCAAGGCAATACTGGCATATTATTTAAGATAAGTCAACTTTATTGTCCGTTACGTTTGCACAGAATGGGAATGTCTTTGCCTCTCAGGGCTACAGTAAAACGATAAAACGAACATTAAACATTTACATGTCAGTTAATCAGTCTTGTATAGGATTGTCACTGCAGAGGGGATAACATATTTTATTTGTCCATTCTTCCTTGCGAGTGGCACCTTTTTAGTCTCCGACCTGACAGCAGCATTGCGAAGGAAGCCTGCAGTAGGTGGGTGGTGGTGTTGAGCACCTGGAGTGCTTTCCTGGCGATGTTCTGTGTGTACACTTATTGGAATTGTGGCTGTTTCATGACGACTGTTTTACTGACCTGATTGACGACTTGTGCAAGTTTACTCCTCTTCCTGACTGAGAAGTTCCCATACCAGCAGGAGGAGATGTTGAAAGTGAGAACACTCTCGATCAGGGATCTGTAAACCATAGTCAGTGTGTGTTTTGCTTTCTTTAACGTTTTAGCTGCCTAAGTAGGAAGACACTGCGTTTTTTAAATAAATGAGGTAATTGTTTTCCTGGAGGTTGTTCGTGGTCTAAAATTGTTCCCAAGTATTTAAAATGTGTTACTTTCTCCACATCCTACTCCCCAGCTTACCTCCAAGGCACAATTCTTTAGTCTTGGTGACATTAAGGTCAATGAAGCTATTGTCAATCCATGTCACAAGACAGTCAAGGAACTGGGAGTAGCTTGAGCTAGACTTGCCCTACAGGCAAGCAACCAGTGCCATATCGTCCACATATTTTTTTAATGACCAGAGTGGCAAATAAATAATAAATTGTCAAGTGGAACACAGCCAGTGGTCAGGGATGAGTTGATAGGGAAGTTAGAATGGGAGGTCTCCAGAGATGGTCTGGAGTAGGGGGTGGGGTCGGGTGGCCAGACATCACTAGTTTCAGTATTTCATCTGGAGAAAGGGGTGAAGGCGTAGGGTAGTTCTGTGAGAGTGGGACCAGTGGACTAAATCGGCTGAGAATGGGATATTAAAATCACAACTCGCAGATGTGCTCATACTTGATTTTTTTTCAGTTTGCACTCATCTCTTTTTAGGTGCAAATGCAAGTAAAATGGTCGCACTGAATAGCCCTGGACTAAGGTGCCTTAAACACTGACCCTCTGGGGTTGATCCCTCAGGGACTTTTGGACCCACAGCACCAGGCCCGAGTTGACATTTAGGTCACAAAGTTGTTTAAGTAGAAAGTGTGGTTGCACTATATTAAAGGCTGTGGAGAAGTTCATTAATAAGATTTTGGTGTGTTGGCTTAGTCAACGCTAATTTGTTTTCTTAATTAAAATGTATGAAACATATAGGCTTATGCATTAGTGTAATGCAGGGGTGACCAATCCTCCTCAGACTGGAGAGTTACTGGGTGTGCAGGCTTTGCTCCAACACTACTATACTCAGGAAAAAAAATAAACGTCCTCTCACTGTCAACTGTTTATTTTCAGCAAACTTAACATGTGTAAATATTTGTATGAACATAAGATTCAACAACTGATACATAAACTGAACAAGTTCCACAGACACGTGACTAACAGAAATTGAATAATGTGTCCATGAAAAAAAAGGGGAGGTAGTAACAGTCAGTCAGTATCTGGTGTGGCCACCAGCTGCATTAAGTACTGCAGTGCATCTCCTCATGGACTGCACCAGATTTGTCAGTTCTTGCTGGAAATACTAAAATTTATGAAAATGCTGAATTATTTTTGTTGTTGTTGGATTGAATGGTATAAATGGAGAAAGCCCCATTGAAATCACTTGTGTTGGCCTCCCGGGTGGCGCAGTGGTTAAGGGCGCTGTACTGCAGCGCCAGCTGTGCCATCAGAGTCCCTGGGTTCGCGCCCAGGCTCTGTCGTAACCGGCCGCGACCGGGAGGTCCGTGGGGCGACGCACAATTGGCCTAGCGTCGTCCGGGTTAGGGAGGGATTGGTCGGTAGGGATCTCCTTGTCTCTCCTGTGGCGCCGGGCGCAGTGCACGCTAGCCAAGGTTGCCAGGTGCACGGTGTAGCCTCCGACACATTGGTGCGGCTGGCTTCCGGGTTGGATGCGCTCTGTGTTAAGAAGCAGTGCGGCTGGTTGGGTTGTGTTGGGTTGTGTATCGGAGGACGCATGACATTCAACCTTCGTCACTCCCGAGCCCGTACGGGAGTTGTAGCGATGAGACAAGATAGTAGTTACTACAACAATTGGATACCACGAAATTGGGGAGAAAAATGGGTAAAAAAGAAATCACTTGTGTTGCCACCCTGGGGGCATGAAAGCATATTTGGGACATTTTAATTATTAAAAAAATCAAAATTTGTCAAATATATTTTGTCCATATGGCCTAGGCCTCATGATTAAGCACTTGAACTGCCCACTACAGATGCATCTTATAGGATGCATCTGGCGAAACAAGTAGGCTCTGATAGAAATAGATAGAAATGGAGAATCAAAAGGTCTTAATGCGAGTGTCTTGAACAGAACATACTGATGGCTCTCGGCCATCCCAAACACCTTTCTTTTTGCTTCGCAACTTCAAATATCTAATTTACTCTGGTCTGGGTAGAGTGAAGGCTTCCTCCCTTAATCTTGTCCGCTCTCCAACTCCCTCTTAGATCACTAGGATCCCCAGAGAATGGGTATGTTAGGCTGTTGAGAAGCAGAAGTAGCCCAGTCCTGTGTTAACGCAGCCAGAGTTTTCTATGGGCTAGAGTTGCACTTATTGTCTGTCTAGGCTAGTTGATGATACATGTAGTAACTAGATCAGCACTGTGCTTCCATAGCATCTATTAGGCCCCTCTTGCTACACACACTTTGACTGGTATTAATGTTCACTCTATAGCCTACCTACACTAATTGTAGCACAGGTCTAGCTAGATGAGTCAGACTTCACTAAAAGCCACATTATTGGCACATTCTTCATTAAAAAAAAAATTCTCCATTGTTTAATCAGGTAGGCCAGTTGAGAACAAGTTCTCATTTACAACTGCAACATGGCCAAGATAAAGCAAAGCAGTGCGACACAAACAACAACAGAGTTACACGTGGAAAAAACTAACATAAGTCAATAACACAAATGGAAAAAAATGTATATATACAGTGTGTGCAAATGGCGTGAGGAGGTAAGGCAATAAATAGGCCATGGTAGCGACATAATTAGAATTGAGCAAATTAACACGAGTGATGGATGTGCAAGTAGAAATACTGGTGTGCAAAAAAAGTAAATCAAAACTATGGGGATGAGGTAGGTAGATTGGATGGGCTATTTACAGATGGGCTGTGTACAGCTGCAGCGATCGGTTAGCTGCTCAGATAGCTGATGTTCAACCTCATTAGGGTACGCTAGTGTCCCACCTGGCCAACATCCAGTGAAATTGCAGAGCGCCAAATTCAAAAACAAAGTACTCATTATAAAACTTAATAAAACATACAAGTGTTATACATCGGTTTAAAGATGAACTTCTTGTTAATCCAACCACTGTGTAAGATTTCAAAAAGGCTTCACGGCGAAAGCATACCATGCGATTATCTGAGAACAGCGCCCAGCAGACAAATCATTACAAACAGTAACCAGACAAGTAGAGGAGTTACACAAGTCAGTCACTTACCTTTGATGATCTTCATATGGTTGCACTCAGAATACATTAATTTACTCAATAAATGTTAGTTTTGTTCGATAAAGTCCCTCTTTATATCCAAAACCTCCGTTTTGTTCAGTAATCCACAGGCTCAAACGCAGTCACAACAGGCAGACGAAAAATCCAAATAGTATCCGTAAAGTTTGTAGAAACATGTCAAACGATGTTTATAATCAATCCTCAGGTTGTTTTTAGCCTAAATAATCTATAATATTTCAACCGGACAAGAACGTTTTCAATATAAAAGGTAAACAAGAAAAGCTCGCTCTCGGTCGTGCGCATGAAAAACCTCTGGGACACTAGGGACCACTCATTCAGAGTGGTCTTACTCTCTCATTTTTCAGAATACAAGCCTGAAACCATTTCTAAAGACGGTTGACATCTAGTGGAAGCCATAGGAAGTGGAATTTGAGTCCTAAGTCAATGGATACTGTAATGGCATTCAATAGAAAACTACAAACATAAAAAAAATCCCATTTCCTGAATGGATTTTTCTCAGGTTTTCGCCTGCCAAATCAGTTCTGTTATAGACACACAGACATTATTTGAACAGTTTTGGAAACTTTAGAGTTTTCTATCCAAATCTACCAATTATATGCATATCCTAGCTTCTGGGCCTGAGTAGCAGGCAGTTTACCTTGGGCACGCTTTTCACCCGGAGGTGAAAATAGTGCCCCCTAGTGAAGGTGAAGTTAGTGAGGGAGATATGTCTCCAGCTTCAGTGATTTTTGCAATTCGTTTCAGTCATTGGCAGCAGAGAACTGGAAGGAAAGGCAGCCAAAATAAGTGTTGGCTTTGGGGATGACCAGTGAGATATACCTGCAGGAATGCGTGCTACGGGTGGGTGTTGTTATCGTGACCAGTGAGCTGAGATAAGGCAGAGCTTTATCTAGCAAAAACTTATAGATGACCTGGAGCCAGTGGGTCTGGCGAGGGCCAGCCAACGAGAGCATACAGGTCGCAATAGTGGGTAGTGTATGCGACTTTGGTGACAAAACGGATGGCACTGTGATAGACTGCATCCAGTTTGCTGAGTAGAGTGTTGGAGGCTATTTTGTAAATGACATGGCCAAAGTCGAGGATCGGTAGGATGGTATGTTTGGCGACGTGTGTTAAGGAGGCTTTGTTGCGAAATAGGAAGCTGATTCTAGATTTAATTTTGGATTGGAGCTGTTTAATATGAGTCTGGAAGGAGAGTTTATAGTTTAGCCAGACAGCTAGGTATTTGTAGTTGTCCACATATTCTAAGTCAGAACTGTCCAGAGTAGTGCTGCTAGGTGGGCGGGTGTGAGCAGCGATCGGTTGAAAAGCATGCATTTAGTTTTACTTGCATTTTAAGAGCAGTTGGAGGCCACGGAAGGAGTGTTGTAATGGCATTGAAGCTCATTTGGAGGTTTGTTAACACCGTGTCCAAAGAAGGGCCAGATGTATACAGAATGGTGTAGTGTGCATAAAGGTGGATCAGGGAATCACCAGCAGCAAGGTCGACATCGTTGATATATACAGAGAAATGGAGTCGGCCCAAGAATTTAACAATTGGCTGTTCCGGTCCTGGATGCTCTCGCTATCAACTGCGTTTATTTTCAGCAAACTTAATGTGTAAATATTTACATGAACATAAGTTTCAAGAACTGAGACATAAACTGAACAAGTTCCACAGATGTGACTAACAGAAATTAAATGTGTCCCTGAACAAAGTGGGGGTCAAAATCAAAAGTTTTTAAGCATTATGCAGTGCATCTCTTCCTCATGGACTGCACCAGATTTGCCAGTTCTTCCTGTGAGCTGTTACCCCACTCTTCCACCAAGGCACCTGTTAGTTCCCGGACATTTCTGGGGGGAATGGCCCAAGCCCTCACCCTCCGATCTAACAGATCCCAGGCGTGCTCAATGGGATTGAGATCCGGGCTCTTTGCTGGCCATGGCAGAACACTGACATTCCTGTCTTGCAGGAAATCACGCACAGAACGAGCGGTATGGCTGGTGGCATTGTCATGCTGGAGTGTCATGTCAGGACGAGCCTGCAGGAAAGGTACCACATGAGGGAGGAGGATGTCTTCCCTGTAACGCACAGCATTGATTGCCTGCAATGACAACAAGCTCAGTCCGATGATGCTGTGACACACCGCCCCAGCCCATGACAGACCCTCCACCTCCAAATCGATCCTGCTCCAGGCCTCGGTGTACAGTACAGGCCTCGGTGTAATGCTCATTCCTTCGACGATAACCGCGAATCCGACCATCACCCCTGGTGAGACACAACCGCGACTCTTCAGTGAAAAGCACTTTTTGCGACGGTGGGTTTGTGCCCATAGGTGACGTTGTTGCCGGTGATTTGTCTGGTGAGGACCTGCCTTTACAACAGCCTACAAGCCCTCAGTCCAGCCTATTGCGGACAGTCTGAGCATTGATGGAGGTATTGTGCGTTCCTGGTGTAAATCGGGCAGTTGTTGCCATCCTGTACCTGTTATGCAGGTGTGATGTTCAGATGTTCCAATCCTTTGCAGGTGTTGTTACATGTGGTCTGCCACTGCAAGGATGATCAGCTGTCCGTCCTGTCTCCCTGTAGCGCTGTCTTAGGCGTCTCACAGTACGGACATTGCAATGTATTGCCCTTGCCACATCTGCAGTCCTCATGCCTCCTTGCAGCATGCCTAAGTCACGTTCACACAGATGAGCAGGGACCCTGGGCATCTTTCTTTTGGTGTTTTTCAGAGTCTGTAGAAAGGCCTCTTTTTTTTGTGTGTGTCCTCATGACTGTGACCTTAATTGCCTACCTTCTGTTAGTGTCTTAACGACCGTTCCACAGGTGCATGTTCATGAATGGTTTATGGTTCATTGAACAAGCATGGGAAACAGTGTTTAAACCCTTTACAATGATCTGATTTTTTTACGAATTATCTTTTGAAAGACAGGGTCCCGAAAAAGGGACCTATTCTTTTTTTTTTTGCTGAGTTTATATCTGAAGTAATACGTTCCATCCGTAATGGTCTTATATGGGCTATTGGTGTGTATTATGTGATATTGGGTTGCTCAGTGTCATTTAGCAAAGCAGGAATTTAAGATAGCTGCAGTTTTAGTTGTGTTAAGAGGGTGTCAAATCAAATTTTATTTGTCACATATACACATGGTTAGCAGATGTTAATGCGAGTGTAGCGAAATGCTTGTGCTTCTAGTTCCGACAATGGAGTAATAACCAACAAGTAATCTAGCTAACAATTCCAAAACTACTACCTTATAGACAGACACAAGTGTAAGGGGATAAAGAATATGTACATAAAGATATATGAATGAGTGATGGTACAGAGCGGCATAGGCAAGATACAGTAGATGGTATTGAGTACAGTATATACATATGAGATGAGTATGTAAACAAAGTGGCATAGTTAAAGTGGCTAGTGATACATGTATTACATAAAGATGCAGTAGATGATATAGAGTACAGTATATACGTATACATATGAGATGAATAATGTAGGGTATGTAAACATTATATTAGGTAGCATTGTTTAAAGTGGCTAGTGATATATTTTACATTTCCCATCAATTCCCATTATTAAAGTGGCTGGAGTTGAGTCAGTGTGTTGGCAACAGCCACTCAATGTTAGTGGTGGCTGTTTAACAGTCTGATGGCCTTGAGATAGAAGCCGTTTTCAGTCTCTCGGTCCCAGCTTTGATGCACCTGTACTGACCTCGCCTTCTGGATGATAGCGGGGTGAACAGGCAGTGGCTCGGTGGTTGTTGTCCTTGATGATCTTTATGGCCTTCCTGTGACATCGGGTGGTGTAGGTGTCCTGGAGGGCAGGTAGTTTGCCCCCGGTGATGCGTTGTGCAGACCTCACTACCCTCTGGAGAGCCTTACGGTTGTGGGCGGAGCAGTTGCCGTACCAGGCGGTGATACAGCCCGACAGGATGCTCTCGATTGTGCATCTGTAGAAGTTTGAGTGCTTTTGGTGACAAGCCGAATTTCTTCAGCCTCCTGAGGTTGAAGAGGCGCTGCTGCGCCTTCTTCACGATGCTGTCTGTGTGGGTGGACCAATTCAGTTTGTCTGTGATGTGTACGCAGAGGAACTTAAAACTTACTACCCTCTCCACTACTGTTCCATCGATGTGGATAGGGGGGTGTTCCTTCTGCTGTTTCCTGAAGTTCACAATCATCTCCTTAGTTTTGTTGACGTTGAGTGTGAGGTTATTTTCCTGACACCACACTCCGAGGGCCCTCACCTCCTCCCTGTAGGCCGTCTCGTCGTTGTTGGTAATCAAGCCTACCACTGTTGTGTCGTCCGCAAACTTGATGATTGAGTTGGAGGCATGCGTGGCCACACAGTCGTGGTTGAACAGAGAGTACAGGAGAGGGCTCAGAACGCACCCTTGTGGGGTCCCAGTGTTGAGGATCAGCGGGGTGGAGATGTTGTTGCCTACCCTCACCACCTGGGGGCGGCCCGTTGTTGTGTCGTCGTCGCCTCAATAGGTTGATCTCTGCAACCTCCCTTTCATAGGCTAGGCCTACGTCATATTGGCTTTGCATTGAATGCACTGAGATGCTGCACAGGCATGCTGCACAGAGGTTTGCATATACATATACAGTGCATGTACAGTGCATTTAAAAAGTATTCAGACCCCTTGACTTTTTCCACATTTTGTTACGTTACAGCCATATTCTAAAATGGATTCAATTACTTTTTCCCCCTTATCAATTTACACACAATACCCCATAATGACAAAGTGAAAACAGGTTTTTAGATTTTTTTTGCAAATGTATTTTTAAAAAAAAATAGAAACTTATTTACATAAGTATTCACACCCTTTGCAATGAGACTTAATTGACATCAGGTGCATCCTGCTTCCATTGATCATCCTTTTAGGTCCTTGACTGGAGTCCACCTGTGGTAAATTCAATTGATTGGACATGATTTGGAAAGGCACATCTTTGTATGTAAGGTCCCACAGTTGACAGTGCATGTCAGAGCATAACCAAGCCGTGATTGTCCGTAGCGCTCCGAGACAGGATTGTGTCGAGGCACAGAGTTGGGAAGGGTACCAAAACATTCCTGCGGCATTGAAGGCCCAAGAACATAGTGGCCTCCATCATTCTTAAATGGGAAAACGTTTGGATCCAAAGTTTCTTCCTAGAGCTGGCCAAACGGAGCAATCGGGGGAGAAGGGCCTTGGTCAGGGTTGTCACTCTGACAGAGCTCCAGAGTTCCTCTGGAGATGGCAGAACCTTCCAGAAGGACAACCATCTCTGCAGCACTCCACCAATCAGATCCTTATGGTAGAGTGGCCAGACCGAAGCCACACCTCAGTAAAAGGCACATGACAGCCTGCTTGGAGTTTGCCAAAAGGCAGCTAAAGATTCTCAGACTGTGATCAAGCAAGATGCTCTGCTCTGATGAAACCAAGATTGAACTCTTTGGCCTGAATGCCAAGCATCACTTCTGGAGAGAACCTGGTTCCATCCCTACGGTGAAGCGTGTTGGTTGCAGTGTTGGTTGCATCATGCTGTCGGGATGTTTTTCAGCGGCAGGGACGGGGAGACTAGTCAGGATCGAGGGGACAAATGGATGGAGCAAAGTACAGAGATCCTTGATGAAAACCTGCTTCAGATTGCTCAGGACTTAGGGCGAATGTTCACCTTCCAACAGGAGAACGACTATAAGCACACAACCAAGACGACGCAGGAATAGCTTCGGGACAAGTCTCAATGTCCTTGAGTGGCCCAGCCAGAGGCAGGACTTTGAACCTGATTGAACATCTCTGGAGAGACTTGAAAATAGTTGTGCACCGACGCTCCCCATCCATCCTGACAGAGCTTTTGAGGATCTGCAGTGAAGAATGGGTGTATCTCTCCAAACACAGGTGTGCCAAGTGTGTATCTTCATACCCAAGACGACTCAAAGCTGTAATCGCTGCCAAAGATGCTTCAGCAAAGTACTGAGTAAATGGTCTGATTACTTATGTAAATGTGATATTTCTTATCTTATTATTATTATTATTATTATTATTATTATTGATGTATTTTTCTTCTATAATCCTGTTTTTGCTTTGTCATTGGGTATTGTGTGTGTAGATCGAGAGGAAAATAATGTAATCCAATTTAGAATAAGGCTGTAACAAGAAGTGGAGGGGTCTGAATACTTTCCGAATGCACTGTAGGCCTACTACTTGTCTGCTAGTGAGACTGGTATAGAAAGATCACATCTGCATTAATTATTTTGGGTGCTGCGTTTGGAATGCTCACTCAAGTCTTTTTGATGCCTAATCAGAATGCCGCCATGCTGATGTGGACACAGGATGGACAGCCTAACCACAGTATCTTATAGGCTACCCTGTGTAGGAGCCGTAAGTAGATGAGGGCCTCGCTACTCTTAGACCTGGAAAACTATTCGACCACATTACAGTATTGGGGCAGTGCATTTAGCCTATGCTTACATCCCATATCCTAGTGCCCACCACTGCCTTATCATTCTGAAACACTGAAACATTACATGTTACACCTCTGATATGTTGCATGAGTGGATGGGCTATTGTCCTTCTGATGTTTTGGAAAACATAGCCTACATTTGATTGAGAATTAAAGGCTATGTGCCAGGCATTGCGTGCGGGCACTCGGCAAAATTCTGTTTCGTCACCGGCCCAGTATAACCACTGTTAATGTTGCACAATGACAATATTTATTTCTGTGTAAAACAACACATGGTTTAGCTATTCTTGGGCACAATTTTAAAGCTGGTTTTGGAAAGTAAATCCTCCATTGCTTCTTGTCTTGTAAACTAACTTTTCTTTGTTTGTTTTCGTGGACGTGATTAGCCTTCGTCAGGATAAATTCCGCCAACCCACATGGAAAAACATGGCCCCCTTTAAGATGGTTTTGATATTGCTTCAGATTACCAACCAGTCCATCGGGAGGGAAATGTGTGAACAAACGAAAATAGCAAACAGCTTTATGCTAGTTCTCATGCACTTTTCTCCTATTAAGTGCGTTTGCTGAAAGCGGCATTGTCCAGTGGACTCAAGTTCTTTATTTCACCACCACTTAGTGTGTGTGTGTGTGTGTGAGAAAAGCCTAATTCAGAAAACTGTTCCCAGTCAGTCTCTGTGTATGGAATTGAACTATACGTGCAAGCAGAGTACTCTGCATAGATTAGCTCACACGAAAGGTTACCCATGCGTGTACAGTATGTTCATAGTTAGTCTTGCTGTGAGTGGGATGAAGCTTGCCTTGGTTGGTCGCTGTGCGTTGGGCTGTTATAATGGAAGTAATCAAGGCCACCCCAAATCTGAAATTATTTTGGGAGAATTTCTGTGCATATCAGAACCTATACGTGAATGACCTTGCTGTTTGAATTGGATTGGCCTAAATCCTTATATTAACTGTACACATTTTATGGGATAGTGTTTTTTTCCCCCATGAGACTCATGACAACTGTGATGGATAGGTTAATGCAATTGAAAATGCCTTATAACCAGACCCGCACGGAATATGCGCTTGCAGAATTCCGCCGAAAATCTGTGGAATTTCAAATAGAATGCAATACAGAATGCAATACGCTGCCAACTGATGGCAAAGTTAAATAAAATGTACTTGTTGTATAATTTACACTTTGTCCTCTGTTTTCATTGATGTATTTGAATCACTGAAAAGTGTAGCCAGACGTGTAGCTCCTCCCCCGTGTGAGAGGTGCATACAGCACGGTGAGTGAATGACAGCTGTCTGAGGAGAGAAGTATCTAGCAAAAAATGGCATCAAACAGCGGTGGATCACCTGAGGTCACTCCGACAGATGAAGAAGAAGAAGAGGGGCTAGTGGAACAGGTAAGCATTCTGATGCTTCAGCTAGCTATTAGGTTTGCTCTAGCTAGCTAATATCTGTTCTTGACAATTTACATTTACATCTAGCTAGCTAATATCTGTTCTTGACAATTTACATTTACATTCACAACCGAAACAGTTTGGCAAAGTTTGTGGATATATTGTCATTTTGTGACGTTTTGGAGATCCTTTAGGGTTTTGTCAGCGGTTCGGGCGTACACTTAAATTATTTTTTAAAAATTGTTAAGTGTTCTAGCCGATGTTTGGGAGCCAAAGTCTACGCCCCTTCGTCGATGATTGGTCAACTGTAGGAGTGTTGTGAGTTTCTGCTTCTTGTCGATTCGAGCTGAAACTTGGTGTGGATTCAACATGGCGAACGACAACTTTGAGCATCGATTGACCGAGGAGCTACAAAAGTACCTACACCAGTACAATTCTAGCCATACATTATATAAAGACCAGCATGTAAATGACAATTCATGGAGGGAGATTGCAGAAACACTGGGGTCCGACCCGAACCCTTGTTCGATAAAGTGGGTTAGGGTTCAGGACAAGTTCGTCAAGGCAAAGAAAATAAACAAGGACCGCAGTGGAAATGTCGGTGGAAACTCCACAAATTTCACTGCTGGCTTGTTCGGCATGGGAAGACTGAAAGCAGCATGGCATCTACACCAAAGGCCATTGAAAAGAGCAGCCATATTTTGCTAACAATAGCTAACCAGTTAGCTTAGGCTACTTGCAGCATACTTGTGCAGGGAAAACAAGCCAACCAACCTAACTTAAGATCTTTACTACTTTTGAGCAAACATAATTTTGTCATAGAAAGAAATTCATAAGCTTCCCACATTGGTAACACAAGGTTTGGTAGCAAGGTCCAGCTAGTTGAGTAGCTAGGCCAGGCTTTCTCTACTCAAATGTTTGCAACATTATATAGTCTACTGTAGTCTCGGTTAATGATATTTTGATGTTCATTAATGTTTTGGATATATGTACTAAATAGCCCTCTACTTTATTTTCAAGACGCAAACACCATTGATTGAAAACAGCACCTGGTTTTGTTCTCTGCGCCCCAGTACTGACTGGTGATCGGCCCTTAACTCATCTCCTGCAATGAGTTGCTGTGCAGAATTAGAAACAATGTCCATGCTGGACCTGCAAAGCTCTATCCTGGGCCCACCTCCAAGACCTACTCCACTGGCTTGCTCCTCACTGATGCCACAGAGCAGCAGGGGTGTGAGAAGGGAAAAAAGAGCAGCAGTCCTTGACACATCACTCTCAAAGGCATTGCAAATGTTTGAAGACATATTTCAAGATTTGGAGAACGTCATGCACCGAGCCACCAGCTTCTCCCAGAGGTAAATAAATCATTTCAGACTTTACTCCGATCCCCTTTCCGCTGTTCTGTTCTTTTTCCTCATCTCCGCACCACACACACACACACACACGTATCTCCAGACACTCCTGATTTCCCTTCTCTTCTCATCCTCTCCACAGGGTCCTGGCACCTTTAGCTGATTTCATCGATGAACTCCTGTCAAAACTCCGGGACGGATTTGATCACCAGCTGCATGAGTTGGTGCATGACTTCAAGAAGAGGACATGTACCGAACGACTGGGAACACAGTGAAATTAACAACCTGTTCTGTTGTTCAGACATCTCAGGAGTCAGACACTAGACCCTTTCATTTTGTTCCATTTCCTTTTGTTATTTACATGTCTGTTCATAAGACACTTTCTTTTATTATTTTAATTTTTTTGACTATTGTTCCAATATATATACATACTTTTGTATGTATGTGGACACCCCTGCAAATTAGTGGATTCAGCTATTTCAGTCACACCCATTGCTGACAGGTGTATAAAATCAGGCACACAATCTCTGTAGACAAACATTGGCAGTAGAATGTCCTTAATGAAGAGCTCAGCTACTTTCAACTTGGCACTGTCATAGGATGTCACCTTTCCAACAAGTCAGTTCATCAAATTTCTGCTCTACCAAAGTTGTACCGGTTAACTGAGCTCCCAAGTTTTGCAGCGGTCTAAGGCACTGCATCTCAGTGCTAGAGGTGTCACTACAGACCGTGGTTCGATTCCAGGCTGTATCACAACCGGCCGTGATTGGGAGTCACACAGAGCGGCACACAATTGGCCCAGCGTTGTTAGTTTGGCCGGGGTAGGCCGTCATTGTGAATATGAATTTGTTCTTACCTGACTTGCCTAGTTAAATAAATAAACAATGTGCTGTTATTGTGAAGTGGAAATGTCTAGGAGCAGCAACGGCTCAGCCACAAAGTGGTAGGCCACAGAAGCTCATATAACGGTACCGCTGAAGCGCATAGCGCGTAAAAGTTGTCTGTCCTCGGTTGCAACACTCACCACCATGTTCCAAACTGCCTCTGGAAGCAGTCGGCACAAGAACTGTTCATCGGGAACTTTATTAAATGGGTTTCCATGGCTGATTCCCCGCACACAAGAGTAAGATCACCATGGACTTTGGAGCACTTGAAACGTGTTGTCTGGAGTGATGAATCGCGCTTCAACATCTGACAGTCCGACAGACAAATCTGGGTTTGGCGGATGCCAGGAGAATGCTTGCTACCTGCCCCAATGTGTAGTGCCAACTATAAAGTTTGGAGGAGGAGTAATGGTCTGGGGCTGTTTTTCATGGTTCCGACTAGGCCCCTTAGTTCCAGTGAAGGGAAATCTTAACGCTACAGCACACAATGACATTCTCAACGATTCTGTGCCTCCAACTTTGTGGCAACAGTTCCTTTCCTGTTTCAGCATGACAATGCTCCCGTGCTCAAAGCGAGGTCCATAAAGAAATTGTTTGTCAAGATCGGTGTGGAAGAACTTGACTGGCCTGCACAGAGCCCTGACCTCAACCCCATCGAACACATTTGGGATGAATTGGAATGCCGACTGTGAGCCAGGCCTAATCGCCCAACATCAGCGCCTGACCAAACTAATTATCGTGGCTGAATGGAAGCAAGTCCCCGCAGCAATGTTCCAACATCTAGTGGAAAGCCTTCCCAGAAGAGTGGGGGCTGTTATAGTAGCAAAGGGGGACCACCTCCATATTAATGCCCATGATTTTGGAATGAGATTTTCGACGAGCACTTTTCGACTATTGGTCATGGGACTACATCCCTTATAAGGGACTACATCCCTTATAAATATGTATCTACACATGATATTTGACCTTTTCTTTTCTCTCTCTTTTTTTAAATTTAAAAAAAAGTTTTTTACATGCCTGTTCATAGCAGACACTGTTGTACAGTTTGTCAGAAATATTTGTAACACTTATATTTTATTCCATACACTTCTTTACGTGTCTGTTCTCGGCAAACAATTTCGTGTTGCGTTTTACTTTCAGAAGCAAGAATAAAGGTTTGCGTGCGGAAAAAGCTCTGTTGGCATTTATTCTCAATACAAGGTGTTTCAATGCATTCTATTTGAAGCTGACAAAGTACAGAAGAGCTCTGTGCCACAGTGTCTTCTACTTGTGGTGTAGCTCAATCTAATCTAAATTACTGCACGCTGAGAAGTCCCAGAATCAGGTTTCATTTTTATCAAGGTTAAAACTACTGGTTCACCGTGCATACGAAGAACTGAGTATTTGTGTCCTAGAATCCTTATCCTTGAAGCCGAATGCATTCTCTGACTCTCGGACAATGAGAGTAGTGTTAGTTCCAGGTACGCCAGGTTTATTGAGATGGACACCTGTGAATGAGAGGTAACGGGTGTCAGATATATATATATATATATATATATATACTGTACAAAAATTTAAAAGCCACTTTCTAAGAATTTCTACGATTTTACTGAGTTACAGTTCATATAAGGAAATCGATCAATGGAAATCAATTCACTAGGCCCTAATCTATGGATTACATGTCTGCAGGGATGCTTCTATGAGTGGGCCTTGGACGGAATAGGCACACCCACTGGGGAGCCAGGCCCAGCCAATCAGAATGAGTTTTCCCCCACAAAGGGCTTTATTACAGACAGAAATACTCATCAGCATGAGATTTTTTTTTAGTTGTGCAGTGGCAAAAATATATACTGTATATATTTGCGCCCATCTAAGTGAACTATTTAAAAAATCCCTCATCAATCTACACACACAATACCCCATAATGACAATGCAAAAACGGGTATTAAAAATGTTTGCCAAAAAAAAAGTATGAAGACCTTTTACTTGGTACTTTATTGAAGCACCTCTGTTAGTGATTACAGCCTTGAGTCGTCTTTGTTATGAAGCTACAAGCTTGGCACGCCTGTATTTTGGGAGATTCACCCATTCTTCTCTGCAGATCCTCTCAAGCTCTGTCAGGTTGGATGGGGAATATTGATGCACAGCTCTTTTCAAGTCTCTCCAGAGATGTTTGATCGGGTTCAAGTTCGGGCTCTGGCTGGGCCACTCAAGGACATTGAGACTTGTCCCAAAGTCACTCCTGCGCTGTTTTGGCTGTGTGCTTAGGGTTGCGGTCTTGTTGGTAGGTGAACCTTCACCCAGTCTGAGGTCCTGAGCACTCGGGAGCAACTTTTCATTAAGGATCTTTACTTTGCTCCGTTCATTTTTGCTTCGATCCTGAGTAGTCTCCCAGTCCCTGCTGCTGTAAAACATCCACACAGCATGATGCTGCCACCACCATGCTTAACCCTATGGATGTTGCCAAGTTTCCTCCCGACATGACGCTTGGCATTCAGGCCAAAGAGTTTTAATCTTGGTTTCCTCATTGTCTGTGGAGTCTTTTTAGGTACCTTTTTCCTAAACTCCAAGTGGGCTGTCGTGAGCATTTTACTGAGGAGTGGCTTCTGTCTGGTCCCCCTACCATAAAGGCCTGATTGGTGGAGTGCTGGTTGATGATGGTGATGGGATAACCTTCCAGAAGGACAACCATCTCCACAGAGGAACTCAGGAGCTCAGACAGAGCGACCATCAGGTTCTTTTCTCCCCCGATTGCTCAGTTTGGCCGGGCGGACAGCTGTAGGAAGGGTCTTGGTGGTTCCATTCCATTTAAGAATGATTGAAGCAAGGAAGCAACTTTGTTCTTGGGGACCTTCAATGCTGCAGAAATGTTTTGGTACCCTTACCCGGATCTGTGCCTCGACACAATCTTGTCTCGGAGCTCTACGGACAATTCCTTTCACCTCAAGGCTAAGTTTTTTTTTTTTCTCTGACATGCACTGTCAACTGTAGAACCTTTATATAAACAGGTGTGCCTTTTCAAATCATGTCCAATCAATTGAATTTACGACAGGTGGACTACAATGAAGTTGTGGAAACTTTTCAAAGATGATCAATGGAAACAGAATGCACCTGAACTCAATTTAGAGTCTCATAGCAAAGGGTCTGAATACTTAGTTTAGGTATTTGATTTTTTTTAAATTGTATTATTATATACATTTCAAGAAATTTGGATTTCACTTTGTCATTATGGGTATTGTGTGTAGATTGCCTGCTGAAATATTTTTATTTAGCCCGTTTTAGATTAAGACTAATATAACGTGGAAAAGGTCCAGAGGTCTGAATATTTTCCGAAGGCACTGTTTATCACCAGTAGAACATTTTACTGTTAATTCCTTTCATTTCTGATCTGTTTTTTTTGGGTTACGGTTATTTCTGTTAATGAATTCAATGTTGTTTTTTTCTTTTACTGTTTTCATTTTCGGACACATTGTTTGTATGGCACATAACCTATGCAACACTTGTGAGAAACAAGTTTTTGGTTCATTTAATTTGATTTAGTTCTGTCAATTCAATTTAGTCATTGACAGGAGCACTCCAAACAAAACACAATGTTGAGTAAGGCCGCACACCTGATTACACTTAGTAGTCCTATAGGCTACCTGGCCTGCGCGCAAATGTAGGCATATAAATTTGCCCCTTTTGGGGATCTGATAGTATTTCTGATTGGCTTAATGTACCAACACTAATGAGCAGTGGGAGCTTTTCAAAATAATGTTTTCTTCACCTCACAGTAAGCAAACAGTCTGTTTTTACATCAATTGAGTGACTACAGCTCTCTCCCTTTCGATAACCACTCAACGTGAAAGGGAAAAATGTAATGCTCGGATCCAGTGGAAATGTCATAAAATAGGCCTACCTTCTGACCCGTGCTTGACTTGGATTGAAATAGGTTTCGGTGCTCATTTTAGGTACTGGTACTGTTTTTATATTTAGGTGCAATAGGTCCACAATGCTTTTGAGCTAGCTAGTATTCTATAAGAGGAACAGGAGTACAAGCGCTATACAATTTGAGGTGTCTGTACTCGGGTCCAGTGAGCTCCTGCCCAAGTCAAGCACTGCATCTTATCCCTTGCACAAATAGCCTGTGTCTGTCCAGAGCTCACTGGGGTGGGAAACTCTTGAGGAACCAGAATATTTGATAAAATGTTTCAAGTTCGTTGCAGACATGCCATGCTTAGTCAGTGATTTATTGGATATTTATTTTTATCAGGATATTTTCTACCTGCAGGCTGCAATGTTTTTATTTGTAGGCTTTATGTAGGGTATTTTTACATAGTTGCAATGGCAATAGAAGTTACTTTTTGGGTTTGTATTATCTTCATTTAGATTTGGATAGCATTTTGATTAACCATATGACAAAGATTGAGATATGAAGACATTCTTATTATAAATGTTCCAACATCTAGTGGAAAGCCTTCCCATAAGAGTGAAGGCTGTTACAGCAGTAAAGGGGAGACCATCTCCATTTTAATGCCCATGATTTTGGATTGAGATGTTCGACAAGCAGGGAGCATGCGAGCACACTCGATCGCTTAGGCTAGCCGACAGCCGAACTGAAGCATGCTGACGCCTTTAGCCTACCATGAGCAACCTTATGAGTTATGCTAAGTTTAGATCAGGGGTTCCCAAACTTTTTAGCTTCGTGACCCACCAGTTGAGGTGTCTGAGTCGTGACCAGCATAAGGGTTGAGCGGGGAAAAAACATAGACCAAAGAATAAGTAAAAAAAATATCTTGACAGCGGAAATAATTTTTTCCATTTTCAAAGCTAATCTCCTGCAATTCCACACATCCTACCAAGGAGCTGAAAAACAATTGTGGCGTTTTTAAGCAAATTTCCTGCAATTCTACGCATTTTGATTTGGCTAATGCCGTGTTCTTATACTCAATTCTTATAACAATCAATGGGGGCCTGATTTTCTAGCTTTTATTTTGTTGATTTAAAATTCTGAAATATTATTGGCTATTATTGAAAAATGTGTAGGTCTGTTATCTTTTCTACATGCATTCAATTTGGTTTGTTTATGTTTTTTTTGTTGGCAATGTCGTCCCGCGACCCACAGTTTGGGAACCACAGGTTTAGATGGTACAAAATAAGACAGCAAACCGGGTGTCATTGTTTACAATGAGCACACCACGGTAAATGCTGTTGAGGCTGGCGGTGAATGCCGTCAACCTCCACGGTAGACGGGACGGTAGACGCCAGAGTTCAAGTATTTCAACTTTTGCCGTCTGCCGTAGCTTTGAAGTTCAACCGGATTTCGATTTGCACTGTTTGTTTACTGAAATCACCATAGCAACGCATACGTCGTGCTTTTGTCGTTACCGTTGCCATCTTTCTTTCTTTCTTGGCCCGCTATGCCAACTGGTATGAAGGTGTTTGCGTCCCTCGTCTAAATGCAGAATTAGGCCTATGCTCATTACACACTGTCCACTGTTGGCTCTCTCCCCACTCGGATGTGGGTGTGTTGAATGTTTTTGTTTTGTTGAATGCAACAATTATTTTGGCATTAAGAGGGATATAGCGATCCTAATAATGTATTAAGGATACCGTTATTTGTGCCCACCACTTCTATCACGTGCATATATCACGAGAGTGATGTTCACTACATTTTCTACCAAACGTGACATATTAGTCATGTCTCGTGCCTCTGTCTTTAGAATAGTGACGGTATGCAGTCATTTTGTCATGCCCACGCGACTTGGGTGCTTGTTGTGTTCCATCTTGGTCAGTTGGTTATTGTAAGAGAGAATGTGTTCTCAATGACTAGCCTGGTTAAATAAAGGTAACATTTTAAAGAAATTGATAAGAGAATTCCTCTGATTCTAGCTTGGTCTGAATGTCATGAGTTGTGTTAGTCAGTCATTGGCTGCTCTAGGCCAGTAGGGAATAGACCTTGGTTAATCATAGTAATCAGTCATGTGCTGAGGAGTCTGGCTCTGATTCGTCGGGCATCTTAATATTTATTATCTCCAGCAGAATACAGGTGGCTACATACACTGAGTGTACAAAACATTAGGAACACCTTCCTAATATTGAGTTGCACCCCCCTATTCCATCAGAACAGCGTCAGTTCATCGGCCGATGGACTACAAGGTGTCAAGCTTTCCACAGGGATGCTGGCCCACGTTGACTAATGCTTCCCACAGTTGTGTCAAGTTGGCTGGATGTCCTTTGGGTGGTAGACCATTCTTGATACACACAGGGAAACTGTTGAGCGTGAAAAACCCAGTAGCGTTGCAGTTCTTGACACACTCAAATTGGTGCATCTGGCACCTACTACCATACCCCGTTCAAAGGCACCTAAATATTTTGTCTTGCCTTTACACCCTCTGAATGGCGCGCACACACACAATCGATGTCTCAACCTGTCTCCCCTTCATCTACACTGATTTGAAGTGGATTTAACAGGTGACATCAAGGGATCATAGAAAGAGCAAGTGTTCTTAATGTTTTGTTTTTAAGGTTAAAAAGATGAGGTCCTAAAAAAAAACATTCTGTGACATCACAAGGTAGGGTTAAAAGAAAAACAGTGAGAAAAGAAAAACAGTGATTTTCAAACACAGATTCGCTGTGACGTGGGAAAAGACTCTCCCTTTGGCTAGAAACTCATAGCAGGTTTAAAAGTGTATTTCATTGGGTAGAACTATTTTAATGTTTTTTTTTAGGAATGCGCCGTTTTCACATACAGTGGGGAGAACAAGCATTTGATACACTGCCGATTTTGCAGGTTTTCCTACTTACAAAGCATGTAGATGTCTGTAATTTTTATCATAGGTACACTTCAACTGTGAGAGACGGAATCTAAAACAAAAATCCAGAAAATCACATTGTATGATTTTTAAGTAATTAGCATTTTATTGCATGACATAAGTATTTGATCACCTACCAACCATTAAGAATTCCAGCTCTCACAGACCTGTTAGTTTTTCTTTAAGAAGCCCTCCTGTTCCCCACTCATTACCTGTATGAACTGCACCTGTTTGAACTTGTTACCTGAATAAAAGACACCTGTCCACACACTCAATCAAACAGACTCCAACCTCTCCACAATGGCCAAGACCAGAGAGCTGTGTAAGGATATCAGGGATAAAATTGTAGACCTGCACAAGGCTGGGATGGGCTACAGGACAATAGGCAACAACTGTTGGCGCAATTATTAGAAAATGGAAGAAGTTCAAGATGACGGTCAATCACCCTCGGTCTGGGGCTCCATGCAAGATCTCACCTCGTGGGGCATTAATGGTCATGAGGAAGGTTAGGGATCAGCCCAGAACTACACGGCAGGATGAGTACAACCCCAAGAACACCATCCCAACCGTGAAGCATGGAGGTGGAAACATCATTCTTTGGGGATGCTTTTCTGCAAAGGTGACAGGACGACTGCACCGTATTGAGGGGAGGATGGGTGGGGCCATGTATCGCGAGATCTTGGCCAACAACCTCCTTCCCTCAGTAAGAGCATTGAAGATGGGTCGTGGCTGGGTTTTCCAGCATGACAACAACCCAAAACACACAGCCAGGGCAACTAAGGAGTGGCTCCGTAAGAAGCATCTCAAGGTCCTGGAGTGGCCTAGCCAGTCTTCAAACCTGAACCCAATAGAAAATATTTATTGCCCAGCGACAGCCCCGAAACCTGAAGGATCTGGAGAAGGTCTGTATGGAGGAGTGGGCCAAAATCCCTGCTGATGACTGTATGATTTTCTGGATTTTTGTTTTAGATTCCGTCTCATACAGTTGAAGTGTATCTGTGTAAAAAATTACGGACCTCTACATATTTTGTAAGTAGGAAACACTGCCAATTTTGCAGGTTATCAAATACTTGTTCTCCCCACTGTATGTAGACAATGGCATTGTGCTGGAGATTAAATGAAAACAAGTTTGAAAAGTGGTATAGTTGCCCTTTAACTCAGTTGCAGCTGACTGTGCAAAATCCCTGTTTGTCTATTGAAACAGGTTCCACTCTGCCTATGGATATCACTATTGTAGCCAGCAATGCCTATTTATTCATGCTAGTACAGACTGAAGAGCCTGCTCTGCTTGGCTCATTTAACTGGGCCAACTATGTTATGTAACTGGGGCAACTATGTTATCTCTGCCAATGCAGGTGGGAGGGAGCCAGGGACTACAACATGGCAGTTTGGAGAGCAAATGAGATCTCCCATTACTAGAGGTTTGTAGTCAATCAATGGGTTCAGTTGGAAGGCAATGCAGTGTTAAACAGATCCATTACCTTTGGTAAGGAAGGGAGAGAGCTGCCTGCCACAAGTTGAGTATATTAGCCTTAACATGATCTTGGAGAAGCAAACTATTTTGAAGGCAGTTTAGGGTCACTGCTCTCAAGAACCTAGTATAACTCACACACAAACCAATTAATCAGTGTGCATATGTGGGCTGGCTCTCTGTCTGCTGTCTACACTGTTGTGACAAGGAAAGTTCTTGGTCAGGTCCAGACTGGCTCTGTAATACAGTACATACCAGCAGATCAGCTGGGAGAAGGCAGATCCCTGGGTTCATTTATAGCCATGGCCATGTCTGCCTGGCAACTCCTCACTCACCGTAACACTCCAATTACACCCCCCCCAATCACTCACTCGCTCTCACTCACACAAGAATCACCCAATTTCCACCCCCACCCCCAGCTTTTGTCTATAGCAGTGGTTCCCAAACGTTTTATATTCCCGTACCCCTTCAAACATTCAACCTTCAGCGGCGTATCCCCTCTAGCATCAGGGTCAGCTGTACCCCCTCTAGCACCAGGGTCAGCTGTACCCCCTCTAGCATCAGGGTCAGCTCACTCTCAAATGTTGTTTTTTTACCATCATTGTAAGCCTGCCACACACGATACAATACATTTATTAAACAAGAATGAGTGAGTTTTTGTCACAACCCAGCTCCTAGGAAGTGACAGAGCTCTTATAGGACCAGGGCACAAATAATAATCAATCATTTTGCTCATTATTTAACCATCTTCTATATAAAACCTTATTTGTTCATTGAAAATTGTGAATAACTCATCACAGGTAAATGAGAAGGGTGTGCTTGAAAGGATGCAGACAACAAATCATTTTCCACACACAGTGTTTGCCCTGTATTTAGTTTTCATGCTAGTGAGGGCTGAGAATCCACTCTCACATAGGTACGTGGTTGCAAAGGCATCAACTTCTTAACAATGCGATTTGTCAAGGCAGGATACTCTTGAGCGCAGCCCAATCCAGAAATCTGGCAGTGGCTTCTGATTTAATAAGGAATCCAGTTGTTTGTGTCATCCGGTTCGGGAAAGTACCTGCGTAATTGCACACCCAACTCACTCCAGTGCTTCGCTATATCACATTTGACCTTGTCCGTAAGCTTGAGTTAATTTGCACACAAAATCATACAATGATGGAAAGACCTGTGTGTTGTCCTTGTTAATGCAGACAGAGAAGAACTCCAACTTCTTAATCATAGCCTCAATTTTGTCCCGCACATTGAATATAGTTGAGAGTCCCTGTAATCCTAGATTCAGATCATTCAGGAGAGAAAAAACATCACCCAGATAGGCCAGTCTTGTGAGAAACTCATCATCATGCAAGCTGTCAGACAAGTGAAATGTATGGTCCGTAAAGAGAACTTTAAGCTCGTCTCTCAATTTAAAAAAAGGTATACTTTGTCCCTTGATAACCAGTATGTTATAAAAGCGTTACATACCATTGCATAGTCCAAAAAATACACGAGTACAGGGGCTTTGCTTTAACAAAGTTAACCATTTTCTAGGTAGTGTCCAAAACGTCTTTCAAGCTGTCAGGCATTCCCTCGGCAGCAAGAGCCTCTCGGTGAATGCTGCAGTGTACCCAAGTGTTGTCGGGAGCAACTGCTTGCACGTGTTACCACTCCACTATGTCTCCCTGTCATGGTTTTTGCACCATCGGTACAGATGCCAACATAAGCAGCAGCTACGTTTGGCTACATATGGACCGTTAGTGGAATTCCCGCGAGAGAGTAACGGTTAATGTGATTGGATGTTAGTTATTTGACTAGGCTACATGTATTTGACATTGTGTTGTTATTTCGCTGAACACTAGATGGTTTAACCTACTCAGGCAAGAAAAAAACCTCACCCAAATGTATACCCCTGTTTTTAAATATAAATGGACTGTTTGAAAATATTTTTATTTGGCATACCCCAGACGGAATTGCAGGAGTATGCACGATGATCAATAGGATCACCATTTTGAATTTGCAGAATTGCTACATTGTCTAGGCCTAACAAAATGTTAAGGGGTTTCATGCAATTGTTAATGTAGGTCATGTATTGTTTAGTGATGTAGGTCATGTAATGTAGGTCATGTATTGTTTAGTAATGTAGGTCATGTATTGTGTGAGATTCCTGTACCCTACGATTCGTCTAATCTGATATGTGTTCATGTCTGGCAGGGCTTGGTCACTATCCATGGAAAAAGTGGGCAAGATGTGGAGCAACCTGAGGAACCGATGCCAGACCCTCTTCCACAGCGACGGTGCGGGACCCAGTACAGAGAACATCGTGGTGGAAGAGGACGGTATGCACTGTGTGGCGGACCTGGGACGGGGAGAAACTTCAGGCGAGGCCCAGGCATCTCGGGCCTCCAGCCTTTCCCGAAGCCTCTTGCCGCTTCCCGGGGTTACTGGAGGGCGACGTCACAACTGTGTGTCGGACATCCCCCAGATGGTAGAGAGAACCACAGACAGAAAAGACAATGAGGAAGCGAGAGGGGCTCCTTGGGGAGTCCCTATGGGCCGGAGAGACTCGTACTCGCGCCATGCACCTTGGGGGGGCAAGAAAAAACACTCATGTTCCACTAAGACCCAGAGCTCCATGGATACAGACAGGCAGTCGGGACGCGCGCGCGGTGCCGCTGGGCGAAGGGAGCGTCGCTACGGGGTCAACTCCATCCAGGAGATGGATGACTCTGGAGACGGGGGGCGTAGTCTAAGCACCCGCTCCCTGCGCCAGCGGCTTAGCGACACAGTGGGCCTGTGTCTCCCCCTTCCCCCCCGCCGCCGCTCCCTCTCCTCCTCCCCCCAAACCCCCACCATCTCCAAGCGCAAGATCCACCTGACAGAGCTGATGCTGGAGACCTGTCCCTTCCCCCAGGGCTCGGACCTGGCCAACAAGTGGCACCTGATCAAGCAGCACACAGCGCCTGTCAGCCCGCATTCCTCCACGGCTCTGCTAGACGCCTTTGACCCGGCCCACCCCTCCCCCGAGGACGAGGAGGAACGTCTGCGCGAACGCCGCAGGCTCAGCATTGAGGAGGGAGTGGACCCCCCACCCAACGCCCAGATCCACACTCTGGAGGCCTTGGCGCAGTGCTCCTCTCTGTACAAACTGGGACCAAAGATGGCCCCTGGCATTGCAGAGGCCTCTGGGGAGGGCACGATGGCCAGCTGCTCAGGAGGGGCGGCTGGGTCGTCGGGCTCGTCGGTACAGGTGCTCGGAGGGGCTACAGCCCAGCTGGCTGACTGCGACTCGGAGGAGGACTCCACCACCCTTTGCCTGCAGGCCCTGAGGCCTAAGCTACGCCACACGTCCGGGGATGGCCATCTGAGCCGGAACCAGCCTGGGCCCTGGAAGGTGCACACCCAGATCGACTACATCCACTGCCTGGTGCCGGACCTGCTTCAGATCACTGCGCTGCCCTGCTACTGGGGCGTGATGGACCGCTACGAGGCAGAGGCTCTGCTGGATGGCCGGCCTGAGGGCACCTTCCTGTTGCGCGACTCGGCCCAGGAGGATTACCTGTTCTCGGTCAGCTTCCGTCGCTACAACCGATCGCTGCACGCCCGCATCGAGCAGTGGAACCACAACTTCAGCTTCGACGCCCATGACCCCTGCGTGTTCCACTCATCCACCGTCACGGGGCTACTGGAGCACTACAAGGACCCCAGCGCCTGCATGTTCTTTGAGCCGCTGCTCACGGCACCTCTCCACCGGACCTTCACCTCCGGCTTGCAGCACCTGGCCCGCGCCGCCATCTGCCGCCGGACCACATACGACGGCATCGGCGCCCTGCCGCTGCCCCCGGCCCTGCAGGACTTCCTCAAGGAGTATCACTACAAACAGAAAGTGCGTGTGCGCTGGCTGGAGAGGGAGCCGCCACTCAAGGTCAAATAGGGGAGCGGTATCTGGCGGCCTGTGCGCCGCGGACGGAGTTGAAACAGAAAAATCCCTGCCAATCAGGAGAGGCCATACTGAATGAACAAAGCACTACTCAGTCAGGCAAGGAGGGGTAACTGGAGAAACAAGGAGTTAGGTGAAGTGAGCTATCCAAGATTCATTCTAATCTCATTATTGTTTTAGTTATCATTTACATCACTTGGGATACATATGTATCATTATATTCAGTACAATGCTGTCTGGCAAGCACACATGGTTTTTAATGTTGAACAGGTTCTGAAAGGGCACAAGCCTTCATGCTTTGTGTCCCTCTCACCTTTTTCATTCTGTCAAGTGTCTGCCTGATCCCACAGCATGAGCTGCCTGCATGCCCTCTCACCCCCCCCAGTCTCTATCTAGGCCCACATGGTTAGCTAGCAATGTTGTACAGTTCACTCGTGCTTTCTATCTTTCCTTTTCCATTTTCTTGATCAAGTGACTATACTGCCTGGCGTGCATTGTTAGGCCTCAGGTGTAATGTAATCATCGCTCTCCTGGGAGGGGGGGGGGGTCCAAGGCCACGTCCAAGGGTGCTGCTGCTACATCCTGCCTCTGTACACCTATAGGGAGCAGGGCATACACAGGAGTGGGTGTGGTTACAGCGACTCCTGGGCTTTTTGATATCCTCACTGTGATTTCTCTAAGCATGAATCATTGTCTCCCATCGCTACTGTGTTGCCACAGAAGTGCGGCTCTTATAATGGAACAATACTAACGATATTTGTCCTGGTTGTTTTCTCACGTCTGTCAGTGGCTCAAACTGGCAACAGAGCAGGCACTTTAACTTGGTCTGGTTTGTTTCTGGTCCTGCGTTCTGCCTTCATGGTGTCACACTGTGCCATACTCAGGGTTAACTTGTTATAATTCAGGCCCATTGTTAGGTCAACGATTGAGCCCAATGGTAGAGTGAATGCCAAGAGTGTGTAAATATGTTATCAAGGCAAAGGGTGGCTACTTTGAAGAATCGCAAGTATAAAATGTATTTAGATTTGGATACTACATGTCGGCGGCCCAAGTAGGCAACGGCATGGGGATTTTGTCTTCAGTCTCAAAAACCTGTCTGGGACAGCTAAATTGTGGCCAAAATCGTGTAGTGTACACCCAGCTTGACCTAACTAAACTGACCAAGACGTTACTCAAACAACATACTCTTACATAATTCTACCCAAAAACAATGACAATTTCTCTCACCCAGTGGCGTATGGGCTATTTAGGTATGCGCTGATGCCACCCAGTGATAAGCAGTAGGCCTACCCAGTTTATCAAAGGCAGGGGGCGCAAAATATTGTCCATGCCCAGCGCGCTTCACCGGTGCAGTACTCCACCAATGTTCAGTCAAAAAATGATCCAACATAAATCATGTAGCCTACCGTAGAAAGTGGTGTTTGCTGTAGCCTCCATGCTGGAGATAAAATGTATGTCAATGTCGTGAGACGGACACTTTACTTTATGCAGGTTTTTCCGATCAAATAGCCAGACCTAAAAACGCTCGTCGACGTGTTAACAAACAACATTTACAAAAACGGGACGAGTCAAAGTCAAATGGACTATCTGGAAAGGAAAATCAAGCTACTCACAGCTAATGTTCAGGGAGTTTCACCCCTTAGGCTAAATTAACATGATAATCAGCGATTTTCAAGTTTGTATTCGTCCATTTTTTTTTTTCACAAGCTGCATCATAGCGGGAAAATAAAGACTTCTGCATTTCCAGCTGTGTGAACACATGGATTCTCCTTGTAAATAGGCTGAGGATAACTCCTGATGATGTTGGGGTAGCTTATTCAGAGCTTAAATAGCCCAAATGATTAGTCACAGGAATCAGGACTAATAATGCCAATGCAACTGCCTGTTTTACAAACGGTAGGCCAACCACATGGATGGACATTCATAAAATTCCGTAGCGGGCCAACATTGTAAGGGAGGGCGGCAATTTTTTTTGGTCTCATCTAGGGCGGCATAATGGCCAGGAAAGGGCCTGCTTCGCATTGTCACTGCTAGCCATGTCCTATAATAACCCAGCATATTGTGAGAACTGGCATCAGGAGGACAAATACAACAAAGCGTAACCTATATGCCTTTCATTAGAGCCTCCTGTTTGAATCCATACGTTTTAGGGTCTTTTTTTTTAATCTACTTTGAACTCTTGAGCCTGGAGCATGGAATACTCCAGCAGCACTTCCCATTCATGTAGCCCTTTAAATGAGGGCGAGGAGGAAAAATGAATGATGAAGAACAGGGGATGACGCGTGAGCTCCGAGCTTGCTCTCTAATGTTCATTGGTAAACTTTTTGATTAAAAAAAATATATATATATATATATTTTTCAATTGAACTTAATCAAGAACATTTTGTCAATCTGTTAGAATAATTAGCGGGCTTCACTTATAAAACTCATTGGGTTTAATAGGTGTGACTAGATGTGTGGGGCAAGGCAGCGTCAGGTCCCGGAGGACTTGGACACTGAACAAGCTTTAGAACTGTACACCTATAGAGGCGCGCATAGCCACGGGGTCTATCAAATCTATGAAAATTAGGAAGCCTACAGCTTACATGTTTATGGAAATATTATCTGACAATGTATACTAATATAGCTCTTAACAAATTATCGTTGCGATATCAGTGATCCTTTTTATCCTGGTCAGAAAGGCAACTCTCAAATCCCTTCTCTCTGATTTGCAGGGAAGATGTTTGTTTTAACTACCCGACACAAATCAGGTGTGTGTGGAGGGTTATCAGAGAGGAAGGACCGTGAATGATCAAATGTGGAATGAATGCGTAGGATTAGTTTATTCATGAGCATCTGTGTCTGTGACCAAAGCACTGTTATTCAACGGTGATGCACACAACCTGTATTGTTGTCTAGGGCTCTTTTTTAAAATGACAATACAGAATTGTATTTCAAAACTTAACAAACGTTTCAATGGCAGCCAATTAAAGCTTGGGATGGATACAGCAATTCCATGGTAACAGAATTAAGATGAGACTCAATATTTTTCACTATTAAAATCTATACGAAACGAAAACTTTGATTTCAAAGTTTAGTAAACCATATAACTCTCTGCACAAGGACTACTTTTAACAATTTCCACAGAAAATGTTTTGTAGGAAGAACTGCGCAGATGCTAAGTTTGGTAACAGAATAAAAACTGAGGGAGATTATACCATAACTATGTTACCTAACTTTATCTGCAGTTTTTCCAGTAAATATATATAGTTTTTTTCTTGTGTTCAATTCTTCAAAGTAGTCATTGTGCATTGAGTTGTATGGTTTGTTAAATCAATGGTTTTTGTTTGGCATACATTTTAAAGTGAGTCTCAGCATAATTCAGTTACCGTGGAATTGCCCATATCCCGATAATGCCTGATTGGCTGAAGTCTACAGGACATGCGCTGTTACCAGGTAGAAACAGAGACGAGCCCCCAACGCCTCACACCTCAGTCTTGGAACTGCTTTTAATGACTAACTCATTGTTCTATAATAACAGTGTACTAATGAAAGGTAATGTGTTGTGTGTGTTATGGTTTGGAGGCAGAAGGGCAGGAAAGTGTTTAATTGTTAAGGGTCGATTAGTATAATGATCAAATCAACAATGTTTTTTTATATACACAGTGGGGCAAAAAAGTATTTAGTCAGCCACCAATTGTGCAAGTTCTCCCACTTAAAAAGATGAGAGAGGCCTGTAATTTTCATCATAGGTACACTTCAACTATGACAGACAAAATGAGAAACAAAAATCCAGAAAATCACATTGTAGGATTTTTAATGAATTTATTTGCAAATTATGGTGGAAAATAAGTATTTGTTCAATAACAAAAGTTTCTCAATACTTTGTCATTTCCAACAAAGGGTATATAACAGAGGTCAAACGTCTTCACAAGGTTTTCACACACTGTTGCTGGCATTTTGGCCCATTCCTCCATGCAGATCTCCTCTAGAGCAGTGATGTTTTGGGGCTGTTGCTGGGCAACACGGACTTTCAACTCCCTCCAAAGATTTTCTATGGGGTTGAGATCTGGAGACTGGCTAGGCCACTCCAGGACCTTGAAATGCTTCTTACGAAGCCACTCCTTCGTTGCCCGGGCGGTGTGTTTGGGATCATTGTCATGCTGAAAGACCCAGCCACGTTTCATCTTCAATGCCCTTGCTGATGGAAGGAGGTTTTCACTCAAAATCTCACGATACATGGCCCCATTCATTCTTTCCTTTACACGGATCAGTCGTCCTGGTCCCTTTGCAGAAAAACAGCCCCAAAGCATGATGTTTCTATCCCCATGCTTCACAGTAGGTATGGGGTTCTTTGGATGCAACTCAGCATTCTTTGTCCTTTTGTCCTACCAAAAAGTTATATTTTGGTTTCATCTGACCATATGACATTCTCCCAATCTTCTTCTGGATCATCCAAATGCTCTCTAGCAAACTTCAGACGGGCCTGGACATGTACTGGCTTAAGCAGGGGGACATGTCTGGCACTGCAGGATTTGAGTCCCTGGCGGCGTAGTGTGTTACTGATGGTAGGCTTTGTTACTTTGGTCCCAGCTCTCTGCAGGTCATTCACTAGGTCCCCCCGTGTGGTTCTTGGATTTTTGCTCACCGTTCTTGTGATCATTTTGACCCCACGGGGTGAGATCTTGCGTGGAGCCCCAGATCGAGGGAGATTATCAGTGGTCTTGTATGTCTTCCATTTCCTAATAATTGCTCCCACAGTTGATTTCTTCAAACCAAGCTGCTTACCTATTGCAGATTCAGTCTTCACAGCCTGGTGCAGGTCTACAATTTTGTTTCTCGTGTCCTTTGACAGCTCTTTGGTCTTGGCCATAGTGGAGTTTGGAGTGTGACTGTTTTAGGTTGTGGACAGGTCTCTTTTATACTGATAACAAGTTCAAACAGGTGCCATTAATACAGGTAACGAGTGGAGGACAGAGGAGCCTCTTAAAGAAGGTCTGTGAGAGCCAGAAATCTTGCTAGTTTGTAGGTGACCAAATACTTATTTTCCATAATAATTTGCTACTACAATGTGATTTTCTGGATTTTTTTTCTTCTCATTTTGTCTGTCATAGTTGAAGTGTACCTATGATGAAAATTACAGGCCTATCATCTTTTTAAGTGGGAAAACTTGCACAATTGGTGGCTGACTAAATACTTTTTTGCCCCACTGTGTGTGTGTATGTATATATATATATATATATATATATATAAAAATATATATATATATATATATATATATACACACACACACACACTGCTCAAAAAAATAAAGGAAACACATCCTAGATCTGAATGAATACTTTTTTCTTTACATAGTTGAATGTACTGACAACAAAATCACACATTTGATTTCCATAGATAATTTTTATCAACCCATGGAGGTCTGGATTTGGAGTCACACTCAAAATTAAAGTGAAAAACCACACTACAGGCTGATCCAACGTGGCCTCCACGTGCCTGTATGACCTCCCTACAACGCCTGGGCATGCTCCTGATGAGGTGGCGAATGGTCTCCTGAGGGATCTCCTCCCAGACCTGGACTAAAGCATCCGCCAACTCCTGGACAGTCTGTGGTGCAACGTGACGTTGGTGGATGGAGCGAGACATGATGAGGATCTCATCTCGGTACCTAATGGCAGTCAGGCTACCTCTGGCGAGCACATGGAGGAAATGCCACCCCACACCATGACCGACCCACCGCCAAACCGGTCATGCTGGAGGATGTTGCAGGCAGCAGAACGTTCTCCACGGCGTCTCAGACTCTGTCACATGTTCTCAGTGTGAACCTGCTTTCATCTGTGAAGAGCACAGAGCGCCAGTGGCGAATTTGCCAATCTTGGTGTTCTCTGGCAAATGCCAAACGTCCTGCACGGTGTTGGGCTGTAAGCACAACCCCCACCTGTGGATGTCGGGCCCTCATACCACCCTCATGGAGTCTGTTTCTGACTGTTTGAGCAGACACATGCACATTTGTGGCCTGCTGGAGGTCATTTTGCAGGGCTCTGGCAGTGCTCCTCCTGGCAAGGCGGAGGTAGCGCTCCTGCTGCTGGGTTGTTGCCCTCCTACGGCCTCCTCCACGTCTCCTGATGTACTGGCCTGTCTCCTGGTAGCACCTCCATGCTCTGGACACTACGCTGACAGACACATCAAACCTTCTTGCCACAGCTCGCATTAATGTGCCACCCTGGATGAGCTGCACTACCTGAGCCACTTCTGTGGGTTGTAGACTCCGTCTCATGCTGCCACTAGAGTGAAAGCACCGCCAGCATTCAAAAGTGACCAAAACATCAGCCAGGAAGCATAGGAACTGAGAAGTGGTCTGTGGTCACCACCTGCAGAACCACTCCTTTATTGGGGGTGTCTTGCTAATTGCCTATAATTTCCACCTGTTGTCTATTCCATTTGCACAACAGCATGTGAAATTTATTGTCAATCAGTGTTGCTTCCTAAGTGGACAGTTTGATTTCACAGAAGTGTGATTGACTTGGAGTTACATTGTGTTGTTTAAGTGTTCCCTTTATTTTTTTGAGCAGTGTCTATCCCTACCCGCTCTCGTCTTCTAAACCTGGTCTCCTAAAAAAAATCGGACAACTTACTGCAGTGAGTCAGCAACATTTACCCCGCACTTTTTCAGAAAGCTTGAAGATTGCATGTTATTATGGCCCATTTGTAAGATCTATGACCATTACTTAAGGGCTGTGGGGGACTGTTTGAAAGAAACACGTTGGCATACAAGTCACTTGCATGTGCACTTTTATGTTCTATGTCCACATCGTCTCTCGATCACCCTGATGTATTGTATGGGCTATCTGTTAACCCACTGTCCTGCCCACGTACGCTCGCACACACCTACACTTTACCACCTACCATGCTACAGCCTACTGGCACCCGTGGGCGCTAAATGTATCTCGCCGGGATCTAAATGTACCGGGTGCTAAAAGGGCCATTGTTTCCTAATGGGTGCTGTGTGACTCTTCGTCAGGGAGACAATTTTCTCCCCCCCCCCCTCTCTTTCTCAGACCACATCCTCAACATCACCCTGCTAATGCTGCTGGGATAATGTGGAGGGGACTTGGGGCCTGTTGCAGTCTGCTTCCCTTTCACATGCTACTGCAGCCCCCAGCCCTGTTTGGGAGCCAGGCTAAAGTTGGCATTTAAAAGAGTAGCGCCTCAGTCAAACAACCTACCATTTGAATGCCCAGTTTCCTGCTGTGCTAATGGGGGGGGGTTACGGATTTGTTGAAGTAATGGCACTTTAATTGTGTGTGCGTTTTGTGTTTATTCGTTCGTGGTGAGGTTGTGTGGGTGTGCTGGGAGAAGATGGTGGTCCTGGAGTATTTCATTTGTGTTCATACATTATAAGCAATGTTGGAGGACATGCAGATTTCTGTTCTGTTGACCTGCAGACTCACAGGTGTGTGTGTGGACAGAGCCACATAGAGGGTTCCGGTGGAGAGGATGTGGAGTCTGCTGTGAGGGGTGAACACCTATGAACAATGGTTCTTTCCCCACTTATTCTCAGGCAGGCCCGCTGTCAGGCTAGTTCCAGGATCTATTCTCCACCCCCGTTTTCCCCATGGGAAATATCTGTGACCGTTACACTACTAGCGTGTTTGCCATATGGCCTGTAGAAGAAACACCCTTGGATAATTAAGAATAAATTGAAGATATTTTTTTTTAACCTGTGGTGCATAAAATGTCTGGAACACATGCACTAATTTTCATGTACACACACACACACACACATTGAAATACACACTTGCCTAATACCAGGGATGTCTAAAGAAGGACCACATTTTGCCAGCACCACCTGTCTGTGGCCCCAGAAATGGGAAAACAAAGAAAGGTGTTTACATGTATATTCTGTATGTAAAAAAATAAATATATATATCATTCAAAAAAGATGCCGTGAATTTACTATTTTGAAAAACTATATCAGTGGTAGAAAGACACTATTAGCTGCACTATAAAATGTTTGTGGTAAGAAACCACTGGGTCTTGTTATAAATCTGAGACAGGCAGGTCATATCACCAGCTGTCCCTGTTTGACCATGTCATGACCCCTGGCTTGGATCTAGTACTGGATGTCCCTGGTACGGCTCAACCTTTCAGCTCTTAGAGGAAAAATGCAGTTTTAGTCTCATCTTACCCCCTATTTTTTAGGAAAGCTGGGTAAAAATGCTATATGCAAATGGTTAAAAAAAGAAAAAAAAAGATGTATGACTAAAGTTTATTCTTTTTCATTCTTCCTATTATGCAATGGAGTGTACTGTAACAATGGTTGCAATCCTCTGTCACTTTAATGCTGTATGTGCACATTGGTTGCTGTCTGGATGTGGGTGCCATGGCGATGGTGACTAATGGTTGTCATTCTAAAGCACCATTGTGTTCTCAGACTGCCTTATTCATTCTGACCAATCACAAGAGTCCTCTGAAATCTGGTGCTACCACCACAGGCTTACCAAACTTGGGTCAGACGAATATCGCCGTTCCATTTTCTCTTTTTCTTCTTCTTTTAAAAAAAAACTGCTGTCAGGAAGGATTTTGAGAGTGTATATTACGTCATCATGTTCACATTTCAGTCTTTGTTGTTCTGTGTATCTGCTTCACCATTCAGACAGTTGTTTATTTCCAGTATAACCTGTTCATTTTTAAAGAACCATATGATGTGACACTTGTAGCTGTCACTCTTGGTGCTTGGCTTATACTTCATTGTCTTAATATTCCAAATAAAACTGTTAAGTGTAATCCACATTGGGCTTTGGTCTCTCGTTCTTTTTATTTCGTTCTCACTGTGCTGCATTTTCTTCTTACCTCTCACCATTCGATCTACCTTAAAGGGATCATTCACAATTAGACAACTAATTGAACATTACCTTGAAACTTAAATGAGGTTATGCAGGATTTGGTTTGCGGAGTCTATTGGAGCCAGCCTACTCTGTTTAGCCGGAGAGCACTGCATGTGGGGGGCCTTCTCTATATTCAATCCCTGCTCCCACCTCTTCCTTCCCCGGGACTAGCTGCTGCTCTTTTCTGGTCCGACCCACCCACCAGGGCTAGCCTGAGCCTACCCACCAGGGCTAGCCTGAGCCTACCCACCAGGGCTAGCCTGAGCCTACCCACCAGGGCTAGCCTGAGCCTACCCACCAGGGCTAGCCTGAGCCTACCCACCAGGGCTAGCCTGAGCCTACCCACCAGGGCTAGCCTGAGCCTACCCACCAGGGCTAGCCTGAGCCTACCCACCATGGCTAGCCTGAGCCTACCCACCAGGGCTAGCCTGAGCCTACCCACCATGGCCTACCAGTAGCTGGCTGGAGACGCATGCACGGCCCGAACGTTAGGTATTTGTTCCTTGAAATAAAGTATAAATAGCATGTGGGTTATCGGTTTCCAGTTATCTACCCGACCTATAAATAATTGAAGCTCACCCAGAGGGAGAGAGAGCAAGCAAGCATGGGAAGCATTCTGTAGGCTTGCAGGGTGTGACTTAAAAGCTTGAACTTGTTGTAGAACTTCAACAGACCTCTACATAATACCTGAACATGCACAACGCTCTCACAATCCTTCTCCAACCACATGTTTGATGTTATTGCCCTGTGCGAGGTGCTGCACAGATTTGCTTATCTTGATCACGTAATGAGTGGTTATTTGGCATGTAAGGTGAATTCTAGATCAGTGATTCTGAGCAGCACATTGCTGCAGGCAGGTCCCCATCAAATGTGCTGCTGAAACTCAAGCTCTGCTTTTATAACAATACCAATGCCAACATCAAGTTCACTTGTAAACCTGCCTCAGGCCCTTAAAAGCTTCAGTCTTCAGCCACAAATACCCCAAGGCGCTCTGGGAATTTCCAATAAGTTGTGGAATCCTGAGCTGGACCAAGACACTACTGGAATGAGGTAGTGCGTAACGGCAGTAATGACAATCGTTTTTTTTTTATTGTATTTTTATTTTACCCCATTTTTTTTCATAGTGTGACTATCTCTATCCTATATTTTTGGTACTCTAGCCAGTCTAGCGTCTTTGAGAACACATTCCTATCAACTTTGTAGAATGGCGCTGAGGTCTCTGCTTCTGAGAGATGAACTTATGCTTCCATTAATGCCAATTAACCTTAATAATGAATCACCCTTATGTTGCTCCGACTCCTCACTCGCTCCCAAACCACTTACGTTTTCAATTTCCTTCCCTTCTCGAGCTCAAAGCTAAATGTTTCTCCCTGCCAGAGTGCTAAGTCCAGCGCTCAACACAGATACACACCAAACGGCTCTCGCATGTCATCTGCATGCAACCAGGACTGACAGTACTAGGAAGGAGAGAACGGTAGGGAGAAGGGAGAGAGCTGCTGCTGCATCTCCAGCATTGGACTGCCACCAAGTCTGTGGCGGCGAAGTGAGCTGACCTCCCGCTCACCTCATCCAGGCAGGCACGCGCGCACACACACACACACACACACACACACACACACACACACACACACAGGCTGCCATCCATTTCATTCCAGAAATACTGTATCTCCGCAGACAACATTTTACACCCTCTTCAGAGATCACCTCCTCCCAGTGGCTGTGCTGAGAGGGCCGGCCCAGAAGCTGCGCCTCTCCTCTCTAAGCCAAACTGAAGCCCTGGCCTGAGCCAAGAACAACTGGCCTATCGAATCACAGAGAAAGAAGACAGTGCAGGGACTACAGGGAAAGTAGCCTATCCATCCAAATGTAATTTCAAAAACTGTTAGTGGCAAAAGTTATTCAACAACTTTGTCTTTCTTTGGGTCCTAGACTAGTGTCTTGATTTTCCGCTAATTGAATCCTAATGCTCTTAATTTTTTAACTATGATTTAGTAAGTCAAGCTACTGTATTTAATAACTTACACTATATATACAAAAGTATGTGGACACCCCTTCAAATTAGCGGTTTCAGCTATTTCAGCCACACCCTTTGCTGACAGGTGTATAAAATCGAGCACACAGCAATGCAATCTCTATAGACAAACATTTGGCAGTACAATGGCCTTAATGAAGAGCTCAGTGACTTTCATTGTCATAAGATGCCACCTTTCCAACAAGTCAGTTTGTCAAATTTCTGCCCTGCTAGAGCAACCTGGTCAACTGTAAGTGCTGTTATTGTGAAGAGGAAAAGTCTAGGAGCAACGACTCAGCCGGGAAGTGGTAAGCTACCCAAGCTCACAGAACGATACCGTAGAGTGCTGAAGCGTGTAAAATGGTCTGTCCTCGGTTGAAACACTCACTACCGAGTTCCAAACTGCCTCTGGAAGCAGTCAGCACAAGAACCGTGTGTCGGGAGCTTCATGAACTACAGTTGAAGTCGGAAGTTTACATACACCTTAGCCAAATACATTTAAACTCAGTTTTTCACAATTCCTGACATTTAATCCTCGTAAAAAATTGCCTGTTTTAGGTCAGTTAGGATCACCACTTTATTTTAAGAATGTGAAATGTCAAAATAATAGTAGAGAGAATGATTTATTTCAGCTTTTATTTCTTTCATCACATTCTCAGGGGGTCAGAAGTTTACATACAATCAATTAGTATTTGGTAGCATTGCCTTTAAATTATTTAACTTGGGTCAAACGTTTCAGGTAGCCTTCCACTAGCTTCCTACAATAAGTTGGGTGAATTTTGGCCCATTCCTCCTGACAGAGCTGGTGTAACTGAGTCAGGTTTGTAGGACCCCTTGCTCGCACACGCTTTTTCAGTTCTGCCCACACATTTTGTATAGGATTGAGGTCGGGGCTTTGTGATGGCCACTCCAATACCTTGACTTTGTTGTCCTTAAGCCATTTTGCCACAACTTTGGAAGTATGCTTTGGGTCATTGTTTATTTGAAAGACCCATTTGCAACCCAGCTTTAACTTCCTGACTGATGTCTTGAGATGTTGCTTCAATATATCCACATTATTTTCCGTCCTCATGATGCCATCTATTTTGTGAAGAGCACCAGTCCTTCCTGTAGCAAAGCACCCTCACAACATGATGCTGCCACCCCCGTGCTTCACGGTTGGTATGGTGTTCTTCGGCTTGCAAGCCTCCCCCTTTTTCTTCCAAACATAAGGATGGTTATTATGGCCAAACAGTTCTATTTTTGTTTCATCAGACCAGAGGACATTTCTCCAAAAACTATGATCTTTGTCCCCATGTGCAGTTGAAAACCGTAGTCTGGCTTTTTTTAATGGCGGTTTTGGAGCAGTGGCTTCTTCCTTGCTGAGCGGCCTTTCAGGTTATGTCGATATAGGACTTGTTTTACTGTGGATATAGACACTTTTGTACCTGTTTCCTCCAGCATCTTCACAAGGTCCTTTGCTGTTGTTCTGGGATTGATTTACACTTTTCGCACCAAAGTACGTTCATCTCTAGGAGACAGAACGCGTCGCCTTCCTGAACAGTATGACGGCTGTGTGGTCCCATGGTGTTCATACTTGCGTACTGTTGTTTGTATAGATGAACGTGGTACCTTCAGGCATTTGGAAATTTCTCCCAAGGATGAACTTGACTTGTGGAGGTCTACAACTTTTTTTCTGAGGTCTTGGCTTTCTTTTGATTTTCCCATGATGCCAAGCAAAGAGGCACTGAGTTTGAAGGTAGGCCTTGAAATACATCCCCAGGTACACCTCTAATTGACTCAAATTATGTCAATTAGCCTATCAGAAGCTTCTAAAGCCATGACATCATTTTCTGGAATTTTCCAATCTGTTTAAAGGCACAGTCAACTTAGTGTATGTAAACTTTTGACCCACTGGAATTGTGATACAGTGAATTATGTGAAGTCTGTGATACAGTGAAGTCTTTAAACAATTGTTGGAAAAATTACTTGTGTCATGCACAAAGAAGATGTCCTAAGAAACTTGCCGAAACTATAGTTTGGTAACAAGAAATTTGTGAGTGGTTGAAAAATGAGTTTTAATGACTCCAACCTAAGTGTATTTAAACTTCCGACTTCAACTGTAGGTTTCCATGGCCCAGCAACTGCACGCAAGACTAAGATCACCATGCGCAATGCCAATCATTGCCTGGAGTGGTGTAAAGCTCGCTGACATTGGACTCTGGTTCAGTGAAAACGCGTTCTCTGGAGTGATGAATCACGTTTCACCATCTGGCAGTCAAACGGACAAATCTGGGTTTGGCAGATGCCAGGAGAACACTACCTGCGCCAATGCGTAGTGCCAACTGTAACGTTTGGTGGAGGAGGAATAATGGTCTGGGGCTGTTTTTCATGGTTCGGGCTAGGCCCCTTAGTTCCAGTGAAGGGAAATCTTAACACTGCAGCATACAATGACATTCTAGACGATTCTGTGATTTTAACTTTGTAGCAACAGTTTTGGGAAGGACCTTTCCTGTTTCAGCATGACAATGCTCCCATGCACAAAGCGAGGTCCACACAGAAAGGGTTTGTCGAGATTGGTGTGGAAGAACTTGACTGGCATGAAGAGAGCCCTGACCTCAATCCCATCGAACACCTTTGGGATGAATTGGAATGCCGACTGCGAGCCAGGCCTAGTCGCCCAACATCAATGTCTGACCTCACTAATGCTCTTGTGGCTTAATGGAAGCAAGTCCCCATAGCAATGTTCCAACATCTAGTGGAAAGCCTTCCCAGAGGAGGGGAGGCTTTTATAGCAGCAAGGGGGGGACCAACTCCATATTAATGCCCATGATTTTGGAATGAGATGTTCGACAAGCAGGTGTCCACACGCTTTTGGTCATGTAGTGCGGCTTAGTGATCCCCCAACCTCCCCACACCCACCCCATTAAAAAGTTCCCATCTGTCCAACATTTGGGAACCAACATCTGATTTTCTCCCCCTCACTCACCATGCCCAAGTCAACGAGGGAGCACCCAGCTAGCTCCTTCCTCACCTCTCTCTCTCATATCTCCCCGTTCTATCTTCATCATCAACACCCCACCCCTCAACCTCCCCTGTCTTCTGAAGAAAAGCCGGAACACACGTTAACAGTGAGCATCTGGACTGACCTCTTTTCCCCCCCTGACAGATACACTGGAAAATGTTATCCTGGAAAATGTTCTCCGGCATGTCCTTCCACTATTCCTCTCTCTCTCTACTGTACCTCCATATATTTCCTTAAGTGATTGCTGCCCACTAACCCACTGTCACATACATAGCATATACACTGCTCAAAATCACACAAAAATGATCAATGGAAATCAAATTTATCAACCCATGGAGGTCTGGATTTGGAGTCACACTCAAAATTAAAGTGGAAAACCACACTACAGGCTGATCCAACTTTGATGTAATGTCCTTAAAACAAGTAAAAATGAGGCTCAGTAGTGTGTGTGGCCTCCACGTGCCTGTATGACCTCCCTACAATGCCTGGGCATGCTCCTGATGAGGTGGAGGATGGTCTCTTGAGGGATCTCCTCCCAGACCTGGACTAAAGCATCCGCCAACTCCTGGACAGTCTGTGGTGCAACATGGCGTTGGTGGATGGAGCGAGACATGATGTCCCAGATGTGCTCAATTGGATTCAGGTCTGGGGAACGGGCGGGCCAGTCCATAGCATCAATGCCTTTCTCTTGCAGGAACTGCTGACACACTCCAGCCACATGAGGTCTAGCATTGTCTTGCGTTAGGAGGAACCCAGGGCCAACCGCACCAGCATATGGTCTCACAAGGGGTCTGAGGATCTCATCTCGGTACCTAATGGCAGCCAGGCTACCTCTGGCGAGCACATGGAGGGCTGTGCGGCCCCCCAAAGAAATGGCACTCCACACCATGACTGACCCACCGCCAAACCGGTCATGCTGGAGGATGTTGCAGGCAGCAGAATGTTCTCCATGACGTCTCCAGACTGTCACGTCTGTCACATGTGCTCAGTGTGAACCTGCTTTCATCTGTGAAGAGCACAGGGCGCCAGTGGCAAATTTGCCAATCTTGGTGTTCTCTGGCAAATGCCAAACGTCCTGCACGGTGTTGGGCTGTAAGCACAACCCCCACCTGTGGACGTCGGGCCCTCATACCACCCTCATGGAGTCTGTTTCTGACCGTTTGAGCAGACACATGCACATTTGTGGCCTGCTGGAGGTCATTTGGCAAGGCTCTGGCAGTGCTCCTCCTGCTCCTCCTTGCACAAAGGCAGAGGTAGCGGTCCTGCTGCTGGGTTGTTGCCCTCCTACGGCCTCCTCCACGTCTCCTGATGTACTGGCCTGTCTCCTGGTAGCGCCTCCATGCTCTGGACACTACGCTGACAGACACAGCAAACCTTCTTGCCGCAGCTCGCAGTAATGTGCCATCCTGGATGTTCTGCACTACCTGAGCCACTTGTGTGGGTTGTAGACTCCGTCTCATGCTACCACTAGAGTGAAAGCACCGCCAGCATTCAAAAGTGACCAAAACATCAGCCAGGAAGCATAGGAACTGAGAAGTGGTCTGTGGTCACCACCTGCAGAACCACTCCTTTATTGGGGGTGTCTTGCTAATTGCCTATAATTTCCACCTGTTGTCTATTCCATCTGCACAACAGAAGTGTGCAGAAGTGTGATTGACTTGGAGTTACATTGTGTTGTTTAAGTGTTCCCTTTATTTTTTTGAGCAGTGTATGATATGCATATAAAATGCAAACAAATTATCCCACTACAAACTTTATTTATTAATCTGTCTGTCTTGCTCTCTTTTGAATTGTTTGTCCTCTCACTCTCTTTCTCTGCCTCTCTCCAAGTGTAGCCTACTGTATCATTGTTGCTTGGCTGGCCTTCCTGTAAACTCCAGCTCTGCTTACTCTCACCCCCAGCTTCCCTGTGTCTTGAAGGCTCCAGGAAGTTATACTCACTTATAATGCTTATAATCAGGATCTCGTTCGTGTGCTTATGGACTTCTGACAAATTCCTTCCTCCTCACTCGCTCTCTTGTGCTGTAGACTTAACATGCCAGCATTCTATTGAATCTCTCTTTCCAGAGAAAGCAAGGGCTCTGCGATGAAGTAGTGTAGGCCCTGAGCTGGAGCTACCACATGGTCTATGTGGTGGAGTAGTGAGAGCCCTGTGGTGGGGCAGTGTGGTGGAGATGCCCAGATTTGTGGATGATTGGCTGTGTGAACTCTTAAACAACACAAACGTCAGTCTACAAACTCAAAATATTAATGGGAACCATAAAATGAAGCCAGGAGCGGTGGTTTCCTGCATTCACTACAGGCAGACAGGGATGGCAGGTAGTGTCTGAATGAGACTAAGGAGAGAAAGTCTCCCTTTCCCACTGCCTGTTCCCAGAAGGATGAATCAGAGAGGGAAACCACAGAGTGGCCATGAGCCTTTCCATCCTCTGTTCTCTAGCCCAGAACAGTGAGGGGGGTCAGGGCCTGACCACAGCATCTCTCCTTCTCTCCCCAACCAAACTCCCAGGGGAGTCATGTGACTTACACTGCTGTCACTACAGGACTGGCCACTATTTCAACCGTTTTCATGGGAGTTTAAGGTTACTTCTGTCAAATGTGTTGGTTTGAGTATGATATGTAACCCCTGAAGGGGTCCACCAGTAAATAAGGACGTAAACACATAAGCAAAGCAGAACACGCCCTAACCCTAACCACTTAAACATCCACAAGGACCTCATGTCAATTTGGCTTGTTGACATAATCTTATTAGGCTCTATGCTTTTTTTGTGAAGTACTAAATAAGCTGTTATAAAGCGCTAATAAATGTGCTGTGATGTTGTTATTTAGGACTGCAATGTTCATGTTGCCCAATCATTTATCACACAGGGAGTTGGGCTTATATGCTTTACATGCAGCCGTGCTGAGGGAAATGGAATTCTAGGAGTAGAGCCAGAAGTTGAGGAATTACTGCCCCCCCCCAGACTTTCTTTGTCACTCTAGACCTCTGATGCATGTTCTGTCTGTACAGATCTCTCTGTTCCTGGAACTGTGAAAGAAGAGATAGAAAATTGGAAGAGACAGAAAGAAGAGACACATTCCTTGTGCTTCTTCTCACTCAAGTCAGACATGGCTACACCAGGCGAACCGATGCAGGATCATTGCGAATGGAATGGATAGGTGGTGTCTTGCTGGTATTTTCCTGGTGAAAATATGATTTTTTTTTGGTAGTGAAGGATCAGAGATTATATTCTCCGGGCCCAGAGGACATGTTTGGTTTCGAGAATGGTATTAGCGTCAAAGCCTCAGCTCAGAGGCTTTATGGTACTTGTGGGCTGAACCAAGTGTGCAGGGTCTGAACCGCCAACAGGAAATGACAGAAGTCTGCGCAGAAGCTAAAAAAAGAATGCTTGTTGTTAAGGGAGAATAGGGGCGCGTTCAAGCGGTTCACTTTTGTGAAGTTGATGGTCACCGCCTTTCAGTATGTTGCATTATGGTTATAAAAATCATCCGACTTGCGACTACATGAATTTGACAAAAATCATGTGATCAAAGGTCATGCAGTTTTTGATAGTTGCCTTCAAGTCACTTGCATTTGCTTCTCACCAACAGCACCAAGCAGCCATCTTTTTACCTATGCGAAATCTGTTCCAAGTATTCCAATTCATAAAGAGCGAGGCACATGATCATATCCCAACGTTATGAAGGTTTGAAACTATTATTTTTGTCAAATACAATATCTGTTTGGGATTCATGAGGTCAATTTGCAGTGTACAAGTCATTTATAACTATGTTCCGGGCAGCCCCCATGACCATCCGTTCAAGGAAAAATAGGTCCACGGCTGAATGTAATTGGGGACCCCTGAAACAGTGTCTGACTTTCGACTGTTGCAGATGCACCTCCCCCGACTTCACTCGCTGACTTTCATCTTAAGTCGGCTTCGTTTGGGTTACCGCTGAAACAGTACTGGGGAGGTTGCGAGTACAGCAAATTATTGCAATCAAACCACAGACCTTATTTCAGAGATAAGCCTGTCTGGAAGGTTGGTGAAAAGAGCAGAGATAACAAGATACGAGGTAGCACCTTGTCATTGTTGCTAGCTGTCTGGCCAGCCAGAATCACAACAACACAGGGAATTCTGCCCCATTGAAGCGTGCAAATAGATTTTGTGTCGTTGTCAGCTAACCCAGAACTAAAATCTCATGTAATTGCGTCAGATGCTCGATTAAGGTCTGGGTGGGACGAAAAATTTGCACACAGGGACAAGTTCCTTGTTAGTCACGGCATCCCAGTATTTGATACCAGTTATGTTACATGTGTCTGTATACGAGAGATTACCAAGAATCTAACAAAGAAAATGCTATCCGTCTTCCATCTGTGTTATTGTGACTGGCAATGTTTGTTTTGTTTAGCTCAATGGTTCAGCAAGCGTTCTCTCTGACTTCAGTATTGCTGAGAAAGAAAGAAAAATCCTCCAGAACTGTAATGTTGGCACCAATCTGACACCACTGCCTCCTCTCCTCCTCCACCCCCTTCTCTCCTGGCAAGCGAAGGCACCCTGGCACTTGACAGCATGGAGCTAAGAATGGCGCGCTCCTCCGGCTCACGCAATGTGGTGTGCTAAAATTTCCTGCAATAAAAACTTGATTGGGAAGATCCCATTAAAAAATGAGGAAAGAGCTGTGAGCATGCCAGCCAACTGCTCTCATAGGAGAGGGAGAGAAGGAGATGAAGGGTGGTTGATGAATGGAGAAATTCAACAAAAAAAAGAGGAAGGAAATAGTGATACTCTCCCCGTTGACCAATGGTTACCATGCCACTGCTCTTTATTTTTTAAACGAGTCCCCACAAGAACCTTTTCTCTGTGTTTTTTTTCTAATCCTGTTTTCATTTAGCATATGGTAAAGCTCTCTCTTGCTGAGTTTCCCAAACCAAAATCTATTTCCTGAATCACTCCCTCTCTCATATACACTGAACAAAAATATAAACACAACATGAAACAAATTCAAAGATTTTACTGAGTTACAGTTTATAAGGAAATCAGTCAATTGAAATACATTAATTAGGCCATAATCTATGGATTTCACATGACTGGGAATACAGATATGCATCTGTTCGTCACAGATACCTTTAAAACAAGGTAGGGGCATGGATCAGAAAACCAGTCAGTATTTGGTGTGACCACCATTTGCCTCATGCAGCATGACACATCTCCTTCGCATAGAGTTGAACAGGCTGTTGATTGTGGCCTGTGGAATGCTGTCCCACTCCTCTTCAAAGGCTGTGCAAAGTTGCTGGATATTGGTGGCAACTGGAACATGCTGTTGTACACGTCGGTCCAGAGCATCCCAAACATGCTCAATGGGTGACATGTCTGATGAGTATGCAGGCCATGGAAGAACTGGGACATTTTCAGATTCCAGGAATTGTATACAGATCCTTGCAACATGGGCCGTGCATTACCATGCTGAAACATGAGGTGATGGGGCTGGAGCATTGGGCCAGTAACCAAAAGATTGTTGGTTCGAATCCCCAAGCCGACTAGGTGAGAAAAAAAGTCTGATGACGGCGTATGAATGGCACGAATATGGTCCTCAGGATATCGTCATGGTATCTCTGTAAATTCAAATTGCCATCGATAAAATGTAATTGTGTTCGTTGTCCGTAGCTTCTGCCTGCCTGCCCATACCATAACCCCACTGCCACCATGGGGCACTCTGTTCACAACGTTGACATCAGCAAACCGCTCGCCCACACGACGCCATACACGCCGTCTGCCATCTGCCCCGGCACAGTTGAAATCCATAGATCAGGGCCTAATGAATTTATTTAAATTGACTGATTTCCTTATATAACTCAGTAAAATCTTTGAAGTTGTTGCGTTTATAGTTTTATTCAGAATACTCAGAAACTCTTTCCATGTTATTTTCTCTTCCCCGAAATGTCCTCTCTTCACACAATGTGAACAAGATGGATAATAATAGTGAAAAATTGGGTGAAATTAGAAAAAGAGGGCGAATTTAAAAAAGGGACGAAAATGAAAGGCGAGAGTGGCGTGTGGCGGTGCTGGGGTTTTGAGGCTCAGCTGTTAGCAGGACAGGGTTACAGGGCTGTTGTCTGGATGTCTCTCATGTCCAGACTCCCCTGGCGGTGTCCTCTTTCCTGCAGCCCAGTTTATTGGCTCCCAGGGCCACCTGCGTTCCTCCAAGTCACTGAAAGCACTCTGATACCCCTCACTGAGGGAGACATCGGCCCCAGCCAGAAACAACCCTTAGCCCCTACACCCTTACGCACTTGCGTAGATCTGGAAGGATTGGATATGAAAAGCAATGTGGTGGTAGGTTCACCTTACCTGGCTTTTGATAGGCTAGTTGTTTCCATATTGCATATACCAATCATTTAAGTGCCTAGGCGGTAGGGGACATGGGATCTTTCTGGACCAGGCCATAGTGTAGGTCTGCATGTCTGCCTGCCTGCATGTCTACCTGTCTGTCCACATGGCCCCCGACTGCCCCCAAATGAAAGTTATGTGGGAGTAATACACCAGTACACCAGACAGCCCATTAATAGCAATATGTTCTGCACTGGGGGGGTCATTTTCACTGGGCAATGCGTATCACACTGCCACACAGTATATCAAATGTTCATGCAAACTTGGCAGAAAGAGCACTATTTGTTGGAGTTCATAACCATGGTGTCTGCTGGTTAGGCCTAGTTTGTGTAAAGTAATCCACCCTTGGGGATCTGGGTTAAGAATGCCCCCTCAACAAAGTGACTATGTGACCTGTGACCCACCAGAGAGCCCCAGCAGACTTTGAGTCCCCATTGACACCATGGGAGAGAAAAGATAAAGAGGGCTTTATAAACTATTGAATGAATGTTCAAAACAGCACATGAGTGACTGTTAAAACATGCATTTGCATAACACTGTAGTGGAGTGTTCTCTCTCTTCCTTACTTCCTAGCTTTTCTTCCTCATAAACACACACACAGAGACACATACACACACATACAGGCAGGATAGGGGGGAGTTGGGTCACATTCCTTCCATCGGGGCTGCAATTCTGCCTGCCAGGTCACTCCCAGTTCAGTCCAGGGAAACTGGGAGGGAAGAATTTCCTCTGTGAGTCCATACTGAACAGAACTGCAACCACAGAACAGCCTGGTTGTGTATACATATGCATGTGTGTGTGTCTGTTGTTTGAACAACTGTACCAGTGTATATTTGTTTCAGCATGTGTAGGCCTATCCCACTGGGCACATTACGTATTTGCAAAATGGATAATTGAGTAATTTTTGGTTGAGATGTTGATCAATGAGATTACAACCTATATTCACCGCCCTGTTAGTTGAATTGGTAACACTGACACCTAGCGTCATAACATGATATGGCACGGTCATTAGCATGTCATAAATGTCTTTACAGCTGGCATAACCTGTCATAACATTGTCATGACATATTTAGACGTGTTGTGACATATTGCAGTATTTTATGGCTGGTTATGACACCTACATAAGAGGGTCAAAGCTCATAAATCCGACCAAGGCAAACCATTCCATTATACTTAAATAGTATATAGTATGTTATATAACATTTCCTAAAATTGGCAATTTTATTATCAATCAATCAAATGTATTTATAAAGCCTTTTTCACATCAGCCGATGTCACAAAGTGCTGTACAGAAACCCAGCCTAAAACCCCAAACAGAGCAATGCAGATGTAGAAGCACAGTGGCTAGGAAAAACTCCCTAGAAAGGCAGGAACCTACGAAGAAACCTAGAGAGGAACCAGGCTCTGAAGGGTGGCCAGTCCTCTTGTGGCTGTGCCGGTTGGAGATTATAACAGAACATGGCCAAGATGTTCAAATGTTCATAGATCACCAGCAGGGTCAGATAATAATAATCACAGTGGTTGTCGAGGGTGCAACAGGTCAGCACCTCAGGAGTAAATGTCAGTTGGATTTTCATAGCGATCATTCAGAGTTAGAGACAGCAGGTGCGGTAGAGAGAGAGTCCAAAACAGCAGGTCCGGGACAAGGTAGCACGTCCAGTGAACAGGTCAGAGTTCAGTAGCCGCAGGCAGAACAGTTCAAACTGGTGCAGCAGCACGACCAGGTGGACTGGGGACAGCAGAGAGAGAATTAGAGGGAGTATACTTAAATTCACGCGGACACCAGATAAGACATCAGAAATACTCCAGATATAACAGCCCCCTAGTCCCACGACACAAACTATTTCAGCATGAATACTGGAGGCTGTACAATTACCTGCTGTCTCTAACTCAATTACCATTGTAATTGTACACACATTGAAATCAAACATGCCTAGCCCAATGCTCTGTCGCTGATGACTGGGACGAATGCAGGAGCAAGACAACACACCCTCTTTTATGACTGACATATGGTCATGTACGTGGTAGGCCTATCTGGCTTATATTATTACAACAACAACAACAACAAAAATGTCCTGTGATAAATTTCTTTAAACGTCCACATTTTGGAATCAAAGATGGCTGTCACAACATTATTATTGTAGTCCTTCATGGATAATATATAATAAATGATATTTATTTATTTATTTAACCTTTATGATGATATTGAGGGAGAACTGCAGAAACAAACTTTCAAACGAGAGGAAAGTTATTGCCAGGGAAAAAACATATTTGAATAAATAATACGATTTCAAGTGAAATCCTTTGTTGTTGTTGTGATTCATTCTTAACATGGTATTTTGAATACAGTTGAAAAAGTACACTTTGACATTCATGAAGCACCATGACCACTCTGTTGCTTTACTTGGACTAAGAAAATACATTATGACCATCATAAGAAGCATTATGATCATCATAATCATATAAGCCAGATAGGCCTATTCTGTTTATTATGCCCTTATGTCAGTAATCACTCATCAGTCACAAATAGGGTGTTTTGTCTTGCTCCTGAAATCTGCTCCTGCAGTCATCCTAGTCTGGTAGGTTTTGTGGATTTTGACACTCTTATGCAGGTGTCATAACTAGCCATGAAATAATGCAATATATGTCCCAATAGGTCTTAAAATATGTGTCATGGCAGTGTTACGACCAGTTATGAAAGGGGATACCTAACCAGTTGCCACAACTGAATGGATTTAACCCAACCCCTCTGAATCAAAGATGTGCACGGGACTGCCTTAATCGACATCCACGTCATCAACACCCTCGGAACAGTTATTATTGGGTGTTAACTGCCTTGCTCAAGGGCAGAATGACAGATTTGTACCTTGTAGGTTCAGGGATTCGATCCAGCAACCTTCCAGCTACTGGCCCAGCACTCCTACCCGCCAGGCAAGTTATGTCAGCTGTTATGACATATTATGATATGGTTATGACCATGTCATAACATGTTGCTGTGGAAATTCTTAAACACGAGACACTAGAAGTCAATCTTACTATGAATCATTGTTTGTCAGCGCGCTGGAGAGTTTGCAACCAACTCAATGCACCATAGTAAACATGTCAATCAGGAGCTCTCCTTGGGCAGACCCAGCAGTTGTCTTATATACGACTATACACAGACAAGTTATATTTGCATGATTTAGCATAATTAATTAATCATTACCGTTTCATTTCATTCATGTGACCTACCAATACTAGTTCATAATATGTGACATACCAATACCTCAAGAGGCTTCTTCTCTCTAAACTGAGACCTTGAAACAGATATCTTTCATTCTCAAAAAAGGTCTGGGCGTACTGCCAAATTGCAGCAACTGATAAGAGAGGATTCGTTAAATCAGTCACTTGCATGAACACAGAAATTGGTTATTAGAACAGCTCATGAATAGAACACAGAAATGAGTTATAAGAAAAGCACAAACATATTTATTTAATTTAACTAGGCAAGTCGGTTAAGAACAAATTCTTAAACCCGGACAATGCTGGGCCAATTGTGCACTGCCCTTATGGGACTCCCAATCAAGGCCAGATGTGATTCAGCCTGGATTCCAACCAGGGACTGCCTCTTGCACTGAGATGCAGTGCCTTAGACCGCTGCGCCACTCGGGAGCCCAAACATTAAAATTCCCATTACAGTGTTATGACACTAGGTGTCAAATAAAGAGTTAACGTTGAATTTCCAATGTGTTATCACTATGCTTTCAACCATCTAAAAGCACAACCAAATTCCAATGGAAAAACAATATCTGATTTTTGGTTTAGTTGTCATCCAAATGTCTATCACTGCGCTTTCAACTATTTTAAAGCATAGCAAAGCTCAAATGGGAATACAATGTCAGATATTTTGTTTATTTATACAACAGATCGTGGTATCACTGTGCTTCATCTAATAGCAGAACCAACTCACTGGGCACAAACTGGTTGAACAGAGGTTGGACCCACTTCCCTTGAAAAATAGTTTGCCCTACAGCCAATTCTGTCGAATCAAAAGAATTTGCAAAAAACAATCAGATTTCGACAGAAATATGGCTGAGATGCAAAGAGAATTGAAGGAGTGGGGGTACAAAAATGATCAGATTAATATTGCCATTGAGAAAATTCAAAACAAAACGAGACATTACCTTTTTCAAGGTCAGTCTCGCAAAAAGACGCATTCTTGCGTTCTAACTACCCGATATTCAAAGTGCTCTGAACAAATTAAGGGAATCGTTCACAAACATTGGCACATTCTAAAATCTCAGTGATCTGTTTTTGGACCTTCCCTTGGTCGTTTTCTCGGGGGGTAGAAATCTGGGAGACCAATTGGTACACTCTTCTCCGTAGGAGAAGAGAGGCTGCCTGGATGTTTTATTTAAAGACCCTTGCTCCCTTCGTCTTAATGTAGACTTTGATCTGAAGCCATTCTTGTGATTATTGTGACTTTGCTATTGTAATGGTTTGTAAACTTGTGTAGTCTAAAATTAATCTATGATCGTATGCTATCCATTAGTTTTTTGTATGCTGTTGTATGTCATTTTAATATTTGAGAATTAACCAATGATATTAGGCCATACTTGGCCATGATTACAGACACCTGTGTGTATTTTGACACTATAAAAACGAGTCATCCCGCAGTGTTTGTGATTATACCCTGATGAAGACAGCTTGGCTGTCGAAACGTTGGTAATTCCATTTTTGCATCTGAGCTCCTAGAGTGTGCGGCTCTCCTTTATTTTCAAGTTTTCTACTCTGCTAGCCAGCACCTCGCCTTATTAGGTGTGCGTTTATTTTTCTTCTAGATTGAACAAGGGTTGGAACGGGTTCAGGGAACAGAACCAAAAACTGGAAAGATTTTTTTTTTTTTTGAGGATCAGAACCAGAACTGAGAATAAAAGTGATCTGTACTGAACAGAACCATTATTTTAATTAAAAGTATGGGATAACGTTATTTTACGTGCTGGGCATTTTCTTCCAGTCCCACAAAAAAATGCAACAAAGCCCCTATGCAAAGCCCTCACTGTCACTCAGAAACGTATTCCAGTGCCTGCCTGTCTGTCACGGCTGATTTCCTCCTCTTCGTCTGAAGAGGTGTAGCAGGGATCGGACCAAAATGCAGCGTGGTAAGTGTCCATAGTAGATTTGAATGAAAAACCGAAACAGTACAAAACAATAAACAAAATGTGACAAACCAAAACAGTACCGTGTGGTGAAACAATCACCCACAAAGTACCCACAGAATATGGCTGCCTAAATATGGTTCACAATCAGAGACAACGATAGACCGCTGCCTCTAATTGAGGACCAATCTAGGCAACCATAGACATACAATATACCTAGAAAGGAGACAGCCCCATAAACATAGAAAACCCCTAGACAAGAAAAACACATACATCACCCATGTCACACCCTGACCTAACCAAAATAACAAGGAAAACAAAGAATACTAAGGTCAGGGTGTGACACTGTCAGCATGTGTGTATGCTACCTGCCCCTCTCCCTCCGTCTAAAGCGTGCAGTTTACTGTAGCTACTGATGTTAGAGGCGTAATTCAGAATTAGGGAGAGATTTTTCATTAGAAAACAGTGGATTAACTTTTTCAATGTTAGTTAAGGATACTATAGTTATCACGTTTCACACTGAATATATTAACTACAAAAAGGTCAAATGTGATTTATTTTTAAATCTGGTGCTGCTCTGCTCACACACGCTTGTTAGCTATCTCTGGTCTAGCTCTCAAACTGTAGGTGGCAAATTTGTGTAATGTAATGGAACAGAGTCATGATAAAGGGATAGCTCTGGTCCAACATTAGTTAAGCCAACTCTCTGAAGTTCAAAGACATTCAAAAGTTCCTGCATAGAAGCTGTTCTTCCGTAGGTAGAATTATGTGGGACTAATTCAGATAACGCATGGCATACGATGCCTAGCGCCTCATGCCCAGTGTTCTCCTCACCCACAAAATTTCAGTAGCATGTCACACCCTACACTACACTTGTCTGTCCAATGCATGTACATTGCTGGCCCACCGCTCTATCCACTGGTGAAGTCATTTAATGTCGAGCTCCATTTTGTATGTCATTTTTTTGTACGTGTGTCTTGTGGGTTTGGCCCAGAGCTATGGTCCCAGTGGTATCTGGGTCCATAGTCAATGTTGTGACTATTTAGCACAACCACCTCACAAACGTTAAATAGGCACCGCAAAGACAGAAAACAGAGTTACAATAATACTAGTACTTACCCATAAAAGTTGTTTTGACGATATCTGTTTCAGACAGAAAGACACCTACTTTTCTATTCACTAATGGTTTTGCTCCTTTGCCCAACAGTGGAAGTGCCGGAACGTGATTAAAATCCATGCCCAACATGGGGAAAAAATACTGTATGTAAAATAACAATCTCCACCAGTCTCTCCCCTCTCCTTTCTCGAATTCCCCCTCTTTTATGTTACCTACAGTGTGTTTACTTTATCCACTGAGTCCTTCTCTAGCTGTAGGAGTCCAGATAGATCCAGCAGCGCTTTGGCATGTTTGTCTCTCTGGGGACTCTACATCACCCAGCCTGGTTAGGTGAAGGACTCCCAGTCATCATGCCAATACAGAGTTGGCATGTTTGTCTCTCTGGGGACTCTACATCACCCAGCCTGGTTAGGTGAAGGACTCCCAGTCATCATGCCAATACAGAGTTGGCATGTTTGTCTCTCTGGGGACTCTACATCACCCAGCCTGGTTAGGTGAAGGACTCCCAGTCATCATGCCAATACAGAGAAACTTTCCATCCACTGCCGCTATACTATTCTTAATGCTATATAGACAGACAGATGGATGGATGGACTGACAGTAGGCGGGAAAGCGTTCGGATAGCCTTTTAGCCATTACAAAAATAGAAAGTGTTGATAATGGGATATGTAGGAGGGTGAGCCGGTCAAGGATTGATTCAGACAAGGTGGTCTATTGTATGACAAGTGACAGTTTAATTATGAGTAAAGATATCTGGTACAACGTATACGGGCCCATTTCATTCGGTTCTTAAGGAACCAGCAGAAAAAAAGCCCCGATAACAGAGTGCATGTATATTATATACAGTACAGAAAGTAGGTTGAGTCTAGAAGTTCTGGTCTTCTGGTTGGTCCTGTTGGGCCGTCCGTCATCCCTCTGAGTCTTGTCGTGCTGTTCCTTGTCACACAATGTTCAGCTAAGAAGGAGATTAGGTGTGTGCGCTGGTTTCTGCAAGTCAAGGCTGTCTCTTCCTCCCAATGTGTGGGTGTATGTCTTATCTGTGTGTCCTCGGCAGTTAGTGTGTGTAATGTATGTGTGCTGTGTGTGTGGGTGTGGGAGCTATCCTGTATGGGACCTAACATGTTTTACTGTGAAAATACGTTGTCTCAGTTATAGCAATGTAATAGCAGTAGGCTGGTCACCTGCATAAGAAATAGCACTTCCTTACAAAAGCCCATAAATAAAATTGGCATTGGCCAAATGTCCCGAAGAAGAAAAATCCCATTGCGTAAAAATGCTTTTTACCCTATTCATTGATGGAAATACCAGTTGATGTAAATACATTTGACCGGTCATGCTAATCGGTCTATGGGTTCATTTGCATTTCGTTATGTATCTTATTAATCACAACTGAACATCATACATTGTTAGGGTTGCGTCAATCGAATCTGGTATTAGGATAAGTATGACACTGAGTCACCGATTGTATGCTATGTACCAATAAGTGGTAAATGCAATTTTCGTATATACGGGCTCTCTGTCACACCTCGCAGGGCAAAACAGAAAACTGACTTGTTCCTGACAAAGATATTATAATATACTCTTGACAGAAGTAGTTCCGGCCTGTCAGGGTAGAGACTGGGCGTGGTTTAAACTCACTCAGCCTATCGTTGATTGTTGGCGCACGAGCTGGTCCCAGCCCCCTAAGCGCTTCAGCGGTCAGTCGTTGTAGTTGTGTAGAATATCTATGCACTCACACACTCAATACAGTTATCTCACACCTAGCTCCTGTTATCTAACAAAATACCGTTTGTTCTCGCAACACTACGTTCTGAATGTGCCCCCACAACTCATTGCACAGTTCCTGTCTTCATGTTATTCTGTATTTTTCCATCACGAGAAAGGCCCATGGCCCTGAAACTGTTAACAATGTCTCAAGTCAGCTATGTTGCATAACACATATACCCACACAAGCCAACAGCAAATAATATTTCATCACATATGATATGGTAAGGGCTATAGTGTATAACACAGACCCTCACAACATATACAGCCTTTGAGCGGAAAATCTGTCAGACAGCGTTTTTATAAGCCCAATCATTGTGTAACAATTCTGAATACAATCGTCTGTTTTTGATTAAAGATGAGAAAGAGCTACTAGTTTAATTTATTATCTGGTAATTTAAGCACACTTCCCATTCGCTATTCAAATGCATAGGCAACGGAAGGCAGGCTTCATCAGCCCTTCACACAACACTTTGCAATGAGCTGGAGGCATTATGCATTTGGAAACATACACTGAACAAAAATATAAACGCAACATGCAAACAATTTAAAGATTTTAGTTCAATTGAAATCAATTAATTAGGCCCTAATCTATTGATTTCACATGACTGGGAATACAGATTTGCATCTGTTGGTCACAGATACCTTTTAGAAAAAGGATCAGAAAACCAGTCAGTATCTGGTGTGACCACCATTTGTCTTGTGCAGCACGACACATCACCTCCGCATAGTGTAGATCAGGCTGTGGATTGTGGCCTGTGGAATCAGTGTTGCCAACTCCTCAGTAAGGAAAGTAGCTAATAGCTGTCCTAAAAGTCGCTAAATGACGTCATTGCCTAATTTGCCATGTGCATGTAATTGTGATGGGTGCTGTAGGAGAGAGGAATAACGTCGCGGGCTTGGGACCGGCAAAAGTGACCCAAAAGATACACTCTGGCGGAGTTACCTAGTTTTAGAATTTATTTTAGATTACATTTTTTTGTTTTTTTGTTTAGTTTTCTTAATTTGGTTTGGTTTTTAACCTTATGGTCCACTTAGGAGCTTTCAACAAGTCACAGTAAAACATTTTTTATTTTTTTTTGTATACAATCTACATTAACAATCTAAATGGACCAAAAATAGACAATAGAAAAAACTGTCAATGGCAATGTGAGAAAATTATGGTAACTAGTCTGGCCCTAATTCAGGTAAGGAAAAAAAAATCATGTAAGTCAGGGCGGGATCAGCCAGCAGCGGCTTCCCGCATGCGTGATTCATTTGCAGTCTGGACAGCGGAGGGGTGAGCATCTCCTGCTCTGGCTGCAGCTGGGAGGGATTGCTGCGCGAGTACTGGGCCGCCTGTGAGTGCTTTGGGACAGGGGTGGGGCCGACGGCAGCACCCGTTGCTCGTTGAGAAGAGTAAGAACGATACGTGCTTTCACGTCAGAGTCTGCAAAAGTCTCCAATAACACCGGAAATAGTCGCTAGAATTGTCACTAGTCGCTTTTTAAAAAATGTGTCGCTAGAGGGGTCTGAATACTCACTAAATATAGCGACAAAGTCGCTCATTTGGCAACACTGTGTGGAATGTTGTCCCACTCCTCTATAATGGCTGTGCGAAGTTGATGGATATTGGCGGGAACTGGAACACAGCGTCGTACACGCCGATCCAGAGCATCCCAAACATGCTCAGTGGGTGACGTCTGCTGAGTATGCATGTCATGGAAGAACTGGGACATTTTCAGCTTCCAGGAATTGTGTCCAGATCCTTGCGACATGGGGCCATGCATTATCATGCTGAAACATGAGATGATGAGGGCGGATGAATGGCACGACATCTCTGCATTCAAATTGCCATTGATAAAATGCAACTGTGTTGGCAGTCCATAGCTTATGCCTCTCCATACCATAACCCCACCTCCACCATGGGGCACTCTGTTCACAACATTGACATCAGCAAACCGCTCATCCACACCACGCCATACACTCCGTCGGCCATCTGTCCAGTAGGGTTGAAACCATGATTCATCCTGGAAGAGCACACTTCAGCGTGCCAGTGGCCATCGAAGGTGAACATTTGTCCACTGAAGTCGGTTATGAACTACAGCCAGATCAAGACCCTGGTAAGAACGAGAACACAGATGATCTTTCCTGAGACGGTTTCTGACAGCGTGCAGAAATTATTTGGTTGTGCAAACCCACAGTTTCATCAGCTGTCCAGGTGGCTGGTCTCAGATGTTCCTGCAGGTGAAAAAGACAGATGTGAAGGTCCTGGGCTGGCGTGGTTACACGTGGTCTGCGGTTGTGAGGTTGATTGAACGAACTGCCAAATTCTGCCAACAGCTCTGATAGGCATTCCTGCAGTCAGCATGCCAATTGCACAATCCCTCAATTTGAGACATCTGTGGCACTGTTGTGTGACAAAACTGCACATTTTAGAGTGGCATTTTATTGTCCCCAGCACAAGGTGCACCTGTGTAATGAGCATGCTGTTTAATCATGATGGATGGATTATCTTTGGCAAAGGAGAAATGCTCACTAACAGGGATGTAAAAAACAAAAAAAAAATGCACACAATTTGAGGTACTGCAGCGCCAGCTGTGCCACCAGAGACCCTGGGTTCGCGCCCAGGCTCTGTCGCAACTGGCCGCGACCGGGAGGTCCGTGGGGCGACGCACAATTGGCCTAGCGTCGTCCGGGTTAGGGAGGGCTTGGCCGGTAGGGATATCCTTGTCTCATTTCGCACCAGCGACTCCTGTGGCGGGCCGGGCGCAGTGCACGCTAACCAAGGTTGCCAGGCTGGCTTCCGGGTTGGATGCGCGCTGTGTTAAGAAGCAGTGCGGCTTGGTTGGGTTGTGTATCGGAGGACGCATGACTTTCAACCTTCGTCTCTCCCAAGCCCCTACGGGAGTTGTAGCGATAAGACAAGGTAGTAGCTACTAAAACAATTGGATACCACGAAATTGGGGAGAAAAAGGGGTAAAACTTTCAATTTTTATATATATATATATATATATATATATATATATATATATATATATATATAACATCCCCAAACCCAACTTTATAAGAGGTTTTAAAAATAGGTTCCATTTGACTCAACGTTCTATCATGTACAATACGTCATTGTTGGCAGAATATATGGATGCAGTTCAATGCATAATTAATATAATTCACCAATACATTTATTGGTAGTGTCGTGAAAATTCTACACAGGGACACTCAGAGTTAATCTTAAATGAAGGTTTATACTTCTATTAACATAAGGGAAATCAACACATAAAACCAGACACTTCATAATTTCAAACCCTTCATTATGGGTTGTACAATCCTCAACCCTTCTTGTAAAACCATGGCTTAAGACCTTCGCTTCATAGTTACACATATGCTTAATTACACAATTTCATTCATGGATTCTGGCAATGGCTTTTGTTAATGACAGATCGCTATATCAATACATTTCTAGTCTAAAATATTATACATTTCACAGTGTGCAGATCTCCACAATCAACCTGATACCCCAAATAAACCATTTTGGAAAAGCACAAATCAATTTCAGGCATGGTTGACCCTCTCCCTCCCAGCATTCATTCTTCTGGCGTTTCAGTTCGTCCTACCAATGGTACATGTTCAAAGTAGATGGGCCTTGATAATGTCTCTCGCCTGTGCCGCCACTGTCCTTTACAATTCATTATGTCTTGTGCCTTTTCCTACCAGTACACCAGCAGCATGAGAGAAGTATGGACGGGAACTCTCTCCATGCTCACTCCACTTGGACTCATGTCGCACTCCTGAGAGAAAAGGCATTTGATAGCTTCGACTGGATGCTGTGTACAGGTTGCTGGCTCGGACTCAGGTCTCACGGAAGAAGTGGTGAAGGACCATAGTGAATGCCATTGTCGCCATTACTTCAGCCGGTTAGACGGGGTGAGGTTCACACTGTTCTTGGCCGAATTATCCCTTCCATGCATCTAGTTACCATCTGTGGCCACCTTCACCATAACCTCAAGAGAGGACAGTTCAGAACAACAGTTTAGTTTAGGCCATTCTGATTCAGGGAATCCAGACAAATTATTTACTGTATGACAAATGATTCACTGAATGACAAATTGTTACTTCTACCAATATTCTTAATACAATTGTTTAAGACACACAGTTGAAACCACCAACATATATTTTTTTCCTTTTACAGGCAGGCATGTGAAGAAAATCTTATTATCCCCCACATAATTCCCCCTCACATCATGATTCATGTGTCCAGAAAAACAACACTGCCTGTTAAATCAATATAACAAATACAATTATTATTACAACCCTTGATGGGCCTTGATGAGAGCTCCTCTCTTGTAACCATTGTCATGTTGACCTGTTGCATTGGTATACAGTTCTGTACAAACTGTCCGTGGAACATAAACTAGTCAAAATTCAGTTAAGAACAAATTGTAATTTACAATGACGGCCTACCCCTGCCTAACCCGGACGACGCTGGGCCAATTGTGCACCTCCCTATGAGACTCTCAATCACGGCTGGTTGTTATACAGCCTGGAATCAAACCAGGGTCTGTAGTGACGCCTCCTGCCCTAAGACTAGCTTGCCGCTACTTCCTATACATACACTGCTCAAAAAAATAAAGGGAACACTAAAATAATACATCCTAGATCTGAATGAATGATATATTCTTATTAAATACTTTTTTCTTTACATAGTTGAATATGCTGACAACAAAATCACACAAAAATGATCAATGGAAATCAAATTTATCAACCCATGGAGGTCTGGATTTGGAGTCACACTCAAACTTAAAGTGGAAAACCACACTACAGGCTGATCCAACTTTGATGTAATGTCCTTAAGACAAGTCAAAATGAGGCTCAGTAGTGTGTGTGGCCTCCACGTGCCTGTAGGACCTCCCTACAACGCCTGGGCATGCTCCTGATGAGGTGGCGGATGGTCTCCTGAGGGATCTCCTCCCAGACCTGGACTAAAGCATCCGCCAACTCCTGGACAGTCTGTGGTGCAACGTGGCGTTGGTGGATGGAGCGAGACATGATGTCCCAGATGTGCTCAATTGGATTCAGGTCTGGGGAACGGGCAGGCCAGTCCATAGCATCAATGCCTTCCTCTTGCAGGAACTGCTGACACACTCAAGCCACATGAGGTCTAGCATTGTCTTGCATTAGGAGGAACCCAGGGCCAACCGCACCAGCATATGGTCTCACAAGGGGTCTGAGGATCTCATCTCGGTACCTAATGGCAGTCAGGCTACCTCTGGCGAGCACATGGAGGGCTGTGCGGCCCCCCAAAGAAATGCCACCCCACACCATGACTGACCCACCGCCAAACCGGTCATGCTGGAGGATGTTGCAGGCAGCAGAACATTCTCCACGGCGTCTCCAGACTCCAGAAGTGTGATTGACATTGTGTTGTTTAAGTGTTCCCTTTATTTTTTTGAGCAGTGTATATAATAACCATAGATAACGTTATAGTTTGAAAAACTCAGCTAACAGAACTTGTTGGGGTATCCATTCAGACACGCACCTCTTTCACACTCTCACATCCACATTCACTTCATGCTATTACTTGACTTAGGACTACCGGTACCCTCCTCCATTTTTAGTTTTATTGGTTATATTATTACTATTATTTTTTTATAAATTAATTTAAATTGACTCACTGAAATCAGTTGCCATTTCCCTCAATTGTTTGCAGATGAGTATCCTCCTAGGCAACTCACAGTATGGGTCTAGTCTGGGTGGGCCTCTTTTGGTCAGATGGGCATTTTCCTCACGCTTCATAAAATGTGCCACCGGGTTTTCCTTGCAGACCCCCACTGGTCAGCTCCACAGGCAGAATCAATCATCCTGTTCATTGACGGCAAATTGTCGTTGAAATCCTACACTGGGACACAAAGTCAATCTTAAATGAATCATTCTTCATTATCAGCGCGCTGGAGAGGTTCCAACCAACTCAATGCACCAAGTACACGTCGATCAGGAGCTCCCTCTGGGGCAGTCCCGTTAGATCCTTATATACCAGTTACAGACACGTTTCATAGGTATAGTTCATAGGGTTGGTTCCGGCATGCGTCTGGCACCGTCTCCTATCTTAACTTATAGAACATATTCTGGGCATTCTGCCAGATGGTCCTAAATTGGAGGTCATGTTACCCCCCTCATATCTTTACCAGCACAGGCAGGAACCAAGGATGATTTATGACACTAAGACAAGATTAACATTTTCAAGGCTGTCTCTTCACATGATAAACATTTCATCGCAGTAGACCAAAAAATATTGCTATCAGGTTTTAATCATGGCTAGCCTGGTACATTGTTTGCAGCCTCCATTCAGGGTGCGCTATTTCTATTTCAATGACTCAATATTCTGGACAAAAACAGATAAATGTAACTAAGGCTGGAAATTTCAATGCAATCAAACTAGCAAAGGCAATAATCACAAGTCAGTCATAACGTGGCTAATAGGCTAGCATATCTATTAATGTAGAAAGCTAATGTTAGCTAGATAGCTAGCTAGCTGCTAGGAGAATGTCATGCCATTGGAGGAGTGGTTGAGTGACTGACTTTTTCCCCTCATATTGTTTTTCGGTGGCTATACTCAGCTAGAGATGCAGGTGTCATTTGGTTCGCTAGCAAGAACTTGAACGACTGTTTGCCAGTTAGCATATCTATTGCGTTCCCAAATTCACTCTGGTTATCTACTCTGATTTCAGAGCACTCTCAAAAAAGTAATAGTTAGAAAGTGGTAGATAACATGTAAACAGCCCAACCAGCTCTGCTGTGGCGAGTAAAATGGTCAGAGTGAGGTGTTCTCTCATTTGTGTCTGGAAGTAGCGAGCTAGCTAGCAAGTTAGCTTGGGTGCTTGGTTGGGACAGGCATGCATTGGCAGGCAAGCTGTAGAAGGACGAGGAGCTACAATTCTCCATCGTTTATCATTGCAATTTTGACGGCCAACTAGCTGAAAAGGCTTGAGGGGATTTATCTAATGTTCCTTTGTTAGATCTTAGCTCATCTTGCTCTGGCTAGCATTAGTTGTTGATCTTGTTGTTGTTGATGCACATAACTGAGGTAGAGCGAGCCTACATTTTCATGGTTATTTGATCAATAGGACTGTAAAGTTTTCAACACTCCCGTCGTCTTTTCATATTTGCAGAGATCCATTCAGGTGTATTTTGTAGCTTCTGGTGAATGCGTTCTAATGATCTAAAGTTGCGCTGTTGCAACTGCCTGTAAACACACAGTCCAGTTCAAAGTGAATGACGGCAGGCCTGTGTGGCAAATGGCTTGTTTGTATAGCGCACTGGTCTGTGTAGACCCCGGTCCTGGACAAGACAGATGTTTTATTTACTGCAGGGTCTATTAATTTCCCAAACGCACGGCCACTTTCCCACTCAATATTGCTATAGAATCTTCACAAATGTTTGAGAATTACGTATACTAAGAATTTATGAAAATGTGAAAATGACCATATCTAAGTGATCACTTGTCCAGAATTTTTTTATTTTCAAGTGTCAAATTCTTCCTGGGGGTGTAAATGAACAGATTTTAATAAGATTTCATGTTGCTTAAATGCTGTCAGTTGCACTTTAAATGCCACAATGTTTCACACACAAGTTATTTTCAAAGAGGTAGCTAACAGCAAGCACGCTGCAATAAAAAACACAGTTCCACTCACCAGATGACGATCATTTGAAACGTAATAACGTAATAACAAATTAGCAACAACATCCTCTTGGATAACATCTGCTGCAGCTGTTGCAAACTAGCTGACAACAAAAGCTAGCTAGACCGTTGGAAAACTACTGCTCGCTATTGCGCAGTGACCTGTTGGCCTTCAAGAAGGCAGATGTTTCCATACATTTTGGTCCCAACCATTAAGTCAAAATGTGATTGGATCACCACATTAAACCGATGGTTGAGAATCTCCCATCTTATGCCAAAGACACCAGTCACATGATCTCATTGATAGAGGGCTTAGAAAGGATACCAGAGTGCACCCTGCTGGCCACTTCTGATGTGGAGAGCTTATACACAAACATCCCACACACTGGAGGCTTGCAGAAGCTGCAACACTTCCTTCAGCAGAGAGACTCTGCCCTTGCTTGTTCCATCCAATGATTGCATCTTACAACTTACTGAACTGGTATTATCCAGTAACTACTTAATCTTTAAGTCAGGCTTTTTCCTTCAAATTTGGGGTGTAGCCATGGGCTCCCCCTTTGCCCCCAACTATGCAAACCTGTATGTGGGACAATTTGAGGAAGCACTCCTTTACAAAATAGAGATGTAGTATCGTTGATCTATATCTGTCTATATTAGTTACTATGCCGTTACTAAGCAGTAATGTATTACGGCAGTGTTATGTTACGACACCTAATAGTAAGTGCACATGCGCACTATTGGGTCAGAGGGGCTGTAGGGCACGAGTGGTTCTTACTAGACAATACTAACTGTACTCCCGTCTCCTGCCTGGTCATTTTCTCCACAACACAAATATTACAAGAGACACATCCCCTGCTTTCCAAAATCCTCCTATGGAACTGATACATAGATGATGTCTTTGTACTCTGGGAAGGAAGTCAGCAGGAACTAAATGAATTCCAAACTCTACTAAACGAGAGCTCTGAATACCTCATCAAAGAGAATGATGCATTACACACAGACTTCTACACAAAGCCCACAGACCGCAATACCCGAAAAACATTGACACGGTCTGAATATGGACTTTGATCTCAGGCCCTTCTTATGAACAATTCTCTCTTTTATTAACAAGTCTTATAAATTGGTTTACTCTTTCTACAGCTTATCAGCGTACACCCAATATGTTCCCCCTGTTGATGATGCTTATTATGTATTATGGTTGAACCAAAAGATTACATGTAACACATTTTTTTTATGAAATAGGAAATAATTATGTGAAATTGAATTAAACAATAAAGTTAATTTTTTATAATATGTTTATTATTTTCCAATAAAAAATCTATTAAAAAAGGACAGCGATACAAACATTGACATTCATTGTACTGTTGAATGGGATGGCCAATTTAGAGGACAACTTAACTCACACATACACAAAATAAAACAAAATCCTATTAGGTGGTACATGTATAAGAAGACAGCATATAGTCATTACAAGCAGTGTAGTTAAGCCAGAAATAAATATTAAGTGGAGTACAGCACAGCACAGAGTAGAAGCAGATCATCAACCCAGTTATGAAGCGGGACTAGACCATTTATCCAGTATCGGCTGCCATATTTTGTAAAACATTGGACTTCTATTTAAGGTATTGTATCGAATCTTTTCCATATGTATTACATTTCCTAAATCCCGTAACCACATTTCAAAGGTAGGTACAGTCTCCAATTTCCAAATTTGCAATATGAGCCTTTTGGCTAATAGAGTACAAAGAGAGACAGCCTTCCCCTCCTGGTTATTCCCATCAACTGTACCAAACAGAGTGATCAATAGGTCAGGGACTATAAACAATAATGTTGATGCTAATATTATGTACAATATTCAATAATGTTTCCCATATGATAACAATAGCCTAATATATTCAATATGTCATAAACTTGTCACACCCTGATCTGTTTCTCCTGTCTTTGTGCTTGTCTCCACCCCCCCCCCCCCCCCCCCCCCCCCCCTTGTCTCGTCAAGGCTACCAGCGTGTTTTTCTTACTCCTGTTTCGTTGAGCCCGTTTTCAGGATTTTTATCATTCTGCTTGCCCTGACCTTGCCTGCCGTTTTGTACCTTTGCCACTGCCCTCGATTACTGACCTCTGCCTGCCCCCAAACCCACCTGCTGCTCCGTACCTTACGGACTCTGCCCTGGACTACTGACCCCTGCCTGCCCTTGACCTGTCCTTTGCCTGCCCCGTTTATATAATAAAAGTCCGTTATTCGAACTGTCTGTATCTGGGTCTTTTGCATCGGAGCCGTGATAAAACTATTGTTTTTAACAGTTTCACTCAATTCTTCTAATTAACTTAATAATTATGACACACCTTTCGCTATTGTCATTGGTTACACTAATTGTACTGTTAGTCTACATAACCTGGTTCAAGCATTCATGAAATTACCCTGAAAAAGGCAGAATGGGAGATACAGTGGGGCAAATAAGTATTTAGTCAGCCACCAATTGTGCAAGTTCTCCCACTTAAACAGATGAGAGAGGCCTGTAATTTTCATCACAGGCACACTTCAACTATGACAGACAAAATGAGAAGGAACAAAATCCAGAAAATCACATTGTAGGGTTTTTAATTTATTTGCAAATTATGGTGAAAATAAGTATTTGGTCACCTACAAACAAGCAACGTGCACTCAACTTCTTTGGTTGACTTCTTTGGCTTGTTCTGAGTGGAACCTGTCCAGTTAAACCGCTGTATGGTCTTGGCCACCGTGCTGCAGCTCAGTTTCAGGGTCTTGGCAATCTTCTTATAACCCAGGCCATCTTTATGTAGAGCAACAATTCTTTTTTCAGATCCTCAGAGAGTTCTTTGCCATGAGGTGCCATGTTGAACTTCCAGTGACCAGTCAGTATGAAGGAGTGTGAGAGCGATGACACCAAATTTAACACACCTGCTCCCCATTCACACCTGAGACCTTGTAACACTAACGAGTCACATGACACCGGGGAGGGAAAATGGCTAATTGGGCCCAATTTGGACATTTTCACTTAGGGGTGTACTGACTTTTGTTGCCAGCGGTTTAGACATTAATGGCTGTGTGTTGAGTTATTTTGAGGGGACAGCAAATTTACACTGTTATACAAGCTGTACACTCACTACTTTACATTGTAGCAAAGTGTCATTTCTTCAGTGTTGTCACATGAAAAGATATACTCAAATATTTACAAAAATGTGAGGGGTGTACTCACTTTTGTGATATACTGTATATACAGTGCCTTGCGAAAGTATTCGGCCCCCTTGAACTTTGCGACCTTTTGCCACATTTCAGGCTTCAAACATAAAGATATAAAACTGTATTTTTTTTGTGAAGAATCAACAACAAGTGGGACACAATCATGAAGTGGAACGACATTTATTGGATCTTTCAAACTTTTTTAACAAATCAAAAACTGAAAAATTGGGCGTGCAAAATTATTCAGCCCCTTTACTTTCAGTGCAGCAAACTCTCTCCAGAAGTTCAGTGAGGATCTCTGAATGATCCAATGTTGACCTAAATGACTAATGATGATAAATACAATCCACCTGTGTGTAATGAAATCTCCGTATAAATGCACCTGCACTGTGATAGTCTCAGAGGTCCGTTAAAAGCACAGAGAGCATCATGAAGAACAAGGAACACACCAGGCAGGTCCGAGATACTGTTGTGAAGAAGTTTAAAGCCGGATTTGGATACAAAAAGATTTCCCAAGCTTTAAACATCCCAAGGAGCACTGTGCAAGCGATAATATTGAAATGGAAGGAGTATCAGACCACTGCAAATCTACCAAGACCTGGCCGTCCCTCTAAACTTTCAGCTCATACAAGGAGAAGACTGATCAGAGATGCAGCCAAGAGGCCCATGATCACTCTGGATGAACTGCAGAGATCTACAGCTGAGGTGGGAGACTCTGTCCATAGGACAACAATCAGTCGTATATTGCACAAATCTGGCCTTTATGGAAGAGTGGCAAGAAGAAAGCCATTTCTTAAAGATATCCATAAAAAGTGTCGTTTAAAGTTTGCCACAAGCCACCTGGGAGACACACCAAACATGTGGAAGGTGGTGCTCTGGTCAGATGAAACCAAAATTGAACTTTTTGGCAACAATGCAAAACGTTATGTTTGGCGTAAAAGCAACACAGCTGAACACACCATCCCCACTGTCAAACATGGTGGTGGCAGCATCATGGTTTGGGCCTGCTTTTCTTCAGCAGGGACAGGGAAGATGGTTAAAATTGATGGGAAGATGGATGGAGCCAAATACAGGACCATTCTGGAAGAAAACCTGATGGAGTCTGCAAAAGACCTGAGACTGGGACGGAGATTTGTCTTCCAACAAGACAATGATCCAAAACATAAAGCAAAATCTACAATGGAATGGTTCAAAAATAAACATATCCAGGTGTTAGAATGGCCAAGTCAAAGTCCAGACCTGAATCCAATCGAGAATCTGTGGAAAGAACTGAAAACTGCTGTTCACAAATGCTCTCCATCCAACCTCACTGAGCTCGAGCTGTTTTGCAAGGAGGAATGGGAAAAAATTTCAGTCTCTCGATGTGCAAAACTGATCGAGACATACCCCAAGCGACTTACAGCTGTAATCGCAGCAAAAGGTGTCGCTACAAAGTATTAACTTAAGGGGGCTGAATAATTTTGCACGCCCAATTTTTCAGTTTTTGATTTGTTAAAAAAGTTTGAAATATCTAATAAATGTCATTCTACTTCATGCTTGTGTCCCACTTGTTGTTGATTCTTCACAAAAAAATACAGTTTTATATCTTTATGTTTGAAGCCTGAAATGTGGCAAAAGGTCGCAAAGTTCAAGGGGGCCGAATACTTTCGCAAGGCACTGTATATGAGTGTGTGAGTTTTTATTTTTTATAGCTTATAGTTTAATCACCTAAGTCAGCATCTCTACATACAATAATTTTCTCTGGGTGTGTGCCAGCTCATGTTTTTTATCCCACCCATTAGGGTCAAAATGTGATTGGTTGATTCCACTGTCACTCCAAATTGTTGCCTTAATTCAGTTGAATGGCAGATGCCTTTATCTAGCTTCTGATGGCCTAGCCAATGGCCGATTTAGTAAGCTAGATTTATCTCCCTAGAGACCAGCAAAGAATAGATTAACTGGTTGTTAAAATAACTAAATTGAGAAGATATCATTATGTTGAGTTTTGGTGATTAAATTAATGTACTCATTATATTTCACAGTAAACTTTTATTTTGGGTCAACGGTGGTGTGACGAAAGATATCTACAAACAAAAGGACCTTTGTACGAAAATTCATCACATACTTGTGAAAATAGTTCCAAAGCGATTAAAACAAACTGTAAATCAAGACGAAAGAGGACATGATAGTGTGCTGGGGAGGGACTACTCTGTAAGGAGCACAGTCTCCCCAGCACACTCTCATGGACAGATGCTGTAGGTTGTCACCTCTTAGTGGACATAGGCACAACTGCAATGATAAATGAAGATACAGGATAGACATTTTCCATTAACGGTTTTCAATGGCTTCCATAGACGAGCTTAATGCTTGAATTCTTGTGATTCAGTGAGCATTTAGCCCCTTTCCATCTGTGTTGAGTAAATTCTGTAGCCCTTCTGTGACCTTACGTAACCGGAAAGATACTTAAGTAAAGCCAGGTAAATGTAGAGGTGGGTCGGAATGGCATGTGATGACAGCTAGACACGGTGGGAAAAGCAAAAGGTAGCTAGCTCAATGTATGCCAAGCGCTTGATGCGGTAGCACAAAAAAAGGACTCTGAGGACACCTCCTTTGCTGGGCCCGCACACACCTTCACCACCGGCTCCGCCTCTTAAGTGGGAGCAAAAATAACTGGTTCGATGAGGTACCTTACGTTCAAGTACCGCACCCAAATGAGGAAGAAGGGGAGTCATGGACAAAACAAGAAAAAGCTAAACCAACAGTAGAATGTGAATGGGTTTACCTGATGCCAGATTTGGGATGCATAGACACTGTCACTGGTGATAGTTTCACAGTGGCATTTCACAGTGACAGCTGGCCGCATCTAAAAATGTGTAGGTGTGATGTGCCAGTGTGACATGTCACACTGACCCTTTACAGGAATAGCTAGCCTGCATGATCAGAATGTGCCTCAGAGCATGGGTTGACTGTGTCCTGAAGAGAGAGTGTGTATATAAGGAAGATGCCTTCCTTAAGAGGGCATGATAGTGCTACTTGACTTATCACTGACAGACAGCTGGTGATACTTCCAACTATCATCAACCTAAAAGGTCATATCTGATTTTCATACTCTAGAACAATTGTAACTTTTGATTTCTGGATCTTGTAAAGAGAGGAACAGAGACCATTACCCGGTACACTCCGATTGCCTACATAATCCACCCCGTAACTGGAGTAGATACACAGCATCAGTGGAGATATGAAGGGTCTTGATCTCGACACAGCCTTTAAACAAGATTCAGAGAATCATAGTACAAACTTCTAGTAGGAGAAACAGAACAGAGTGATTGGATAAGCCTCTGGAGAAATTGTGAGTGGAAGAACATACTCTTTGGGGACCAGCCAGGTCAACCTGCGCTAAGGTAATTAACCGCTTGTTGTAATACATATATATATAAGGCATTTATAGTAGTAAGTGTTTTGATGATTGTTGATGTGATTGATTAAGGACCAAAAAGAAACTGTAATAACGTGTACAACTGTGTGAACTGCAAACATTGAATAAAAAGTAGAAGCTAGACCCAAAACTCGAGGGGAGAAAACACCTCTGACACTCCCAATCTAGGGGAACAAGTCTAGTTTCTACACTAAAGACAATATGATGGTTTGGACAGAATAATCATTTTATTGTAACAGGTATCCTCTATATTAATACTCAAGCAGTATTAGTCGACGGACATAGACTGTAAATCGTAACTAAGGTATAGATTGCGTGAGTCTAGCTGTAAGAGCATACCAAGGGAAAGCGAAAGTAAAGCAGGAGGTACTCTAAATCTGATTGATATTATCTAAAATCCCGAAACACGCCTAACGGCATCACATAAAGCTAATCTCAGAATAAAAGGGCAGGGATACATAACCAGGCCAGTCCGGCGGGCCTGTGAGTCACCTGTTAGCCGGTTGACATAAGAACTTGAGTGAGACGACTTGTATATCACTCTCGACGGGGGTACCTTAACGGTCCTATAGCAAAATCCCCTACCGCGACACGCTCCTGATTGTAGCATCACAGACCACACCGGTGAAGATGGCCCTGGGAAAGTCACCCACAGATGGTGTCGGGAGTAAGCAGGAGTGTAATTCTGATATTACCGCTATCAGCTCTAGCACAGGTCAGTCTCAAAAAAAATTGCGGTCAAAATTGTATTGTATCAGTCAAAGTTGTATGATGATATTATAATACTAATAACAAACTATATATTGTCGTAGGCCTTTCATTAATATCTGCCTGAATTACATTTGAATAGTATGAATTGATGCTGTAGTATTAGTTAATAAAAAATGTAGGTACTTTATATTAAATTCCATTATATTTCTGGACTTTCATGAAAAAGATTGATAAAGAATACCAACAAAAATGTTACAAATAAAATACTACAAAATACTACTTTGGCCAGTTCCCTGTTAATTCTGTCTGTTCACCATCCAGTGTAACGTGAACAGCCAGTCAACTATGTCAACCAATTCGACAACCAAATTAGTCACTGTTATCTTTTGTTAACTTAATCTTGGTCAAATCCCCACATCTCTGGTATCTCTTTCTCACGAGATTGGATTTTGTCAGCAAAGCCTTGTGGCTATTAGGTTGCCCGAGGTTGATGGGAAAGATAAGGTCATGTAATCCCTCTTTTTTGAAGCACAGTCCTCAGTGAAATGTGTCCTTACAAATGTTACCGACTTCCTATATGGTGAACGTGAAACACAAGTAGGCCTATAGGCCTGGCCAGCCTACGTCATGAAACCTGAACTAGAGAGTATAATAAAGAAGCTCAGCCAGAACTTACAGTTTAATTCAAGTCAGACGGATTGCCATTGCAGCATCCATTCAAAGTCCTCACGCATTCAACCTATCCTCATCCTGACCACAGATGTGGGCAGCCTAGTCAGAAAAGGCCCATTTGACAGTATGGCCCTAGGCCTCAGCAGGCGTGGGAGAGCATACCCATCCCCACCGCGCAGGCGCTATTGCACCACCTTCAGTCACAAGCAGCTGGACCAGCTGGATGGTGTTTGGACAGAACCACTACCCCGACATCTACTGCCGTGAGGAACTAGTGCGGCTCACCAAACTCAGTGAAGCACTCATACAGGTCATTGGGCCTAAGCCTATTTATCAGTCCACACGGATTGTATTAAATCAAATCAAAGTTTATTTGTCACGTGAGCCGAATACAACAGGTTTACAGTGAAATGCTTACTTACAGGCTCTAACCAATGGTGCGAAAAAAAGGTTTGTGTGTGTGTAGGTAAGTAAAGAAATAAAACAACAGTAAAAAGACATTTGAAAGCAATATTTATCCTGTGGGGGGGGGGGGGGGGGGGTGATAATGCTTGCAATTACTAACTCAAACAGTTTTAATTTACAAAAGGTTTTAATTTACAAAAGACTGTGACATACTTAATTTTATATCAATTCTCCTATAAAATTGACAAATCTCGAATTCAACCTACTTAAGTCTTATTTCTTATTGTATCTGACAGGTATGGTTCCAAAATCGGCGTGTCAAATACCGCAGGAAGGAGCGTGGGTCTCAAAAGGTCTTGCCAATGGGCATGATGCCAGGGCACGGTGCACTGTTGGGCTGCATGTGTGTTCAGTCCACAGGGATAAACCTGCCAGTACTACCCTCACTCCCTGGCTCACCATATCCCCCGGTCCCCGTCTATGCTGCCCCCAGGTGGTTACTCCCACTCCAACCACACAGGCCAGCTTGAGGAGTGGTACAGCCCGCTACGGAACATTGGAGCCCCACCCAGCAACCTGGCCACGCCTGTGTTCTCCATGACTGCTCTAGATCCTGCCTCTCACTGGAACTAACAAAAGGGCAACTTCTACTTCCGGAGGTAGATAGGCTGTGGTTTTAGAAGAATTAACAGTTATTCATTGCACAATACATATTTGTTGTATCTGTGCAATGATAGGAACTAAGGAACATGAAGAATGTAGAGAATAGTGAGAATGACTTCACTCTTTCACCCCTTGAATACCTTCCATTGCACGTCACATGTTCTGTAACTAGCAGGTTGAAAGTTCAAGGTTGCCTAACAGAGAGACATTTGTAGGCCATCTAAATAGCAGCATCTTTCTCCTAACACCCTATTTTGTATTCTCACAGTAAATAAAGTGTGTATTGGGAGTGATTTGTTTGTTTATGTTAAAAGTGATGCTAGAAAAATTTTATAATTTCAGCCAGTGGTTTTGAAAGTAGCGCTCATGATTCAAAACTGGTCCCCGGAAATTGTGCACAATGTCATCCATTTCGTATGATGTTAAATTATTTGTTTTTCTGCAATTTGTTTGATATGTTGTCAAATTCAAACTAGTACAATATGTTACAAATTTACAAGTGCTTAAGATCCCATTCAAACATAACCTTTACCTCAGAGTGAACTGCACTAACATGCTCCAAAAAGCCAGTGTGAATGCCACTGAAACATACTCAACATAACTACATCAGAGAATACTTCCATATTTGTTTATTAAAAGTATATTACACAGACAACACCGTTGCATCTGTCTAATCTTTTAACATTTTATAGCGTTCAATTACACATTTCTATTCAAATAAAACTGAGTTCACTGAACAACCAACACCGAATGACGAAAATAGAACTCTTTTGTAACAAATACTTTTTCAGTATTAGAAATGTTATTCATGGGTTCAATATAGACCTGGGCCTTATAACACAAGACCTGGTAACCTTCTAATGATCTGTAGCTGTTTGAAAGCAATGCATCTCATGAGGGGGGAAAAAAAATAAAATAAAGTGAGGTGTACCTACGCATAACATTGTCACTTTAATAGGCAGCTAACATTTACAGCAACACAACCATGCATTCTACTTATAGCACATCTGTCAAATTAAGTTGTCCCTTGAGTAATGGCATCACCCAGAGATCTCACAGTGCTGCAAGTCAACTGAATCCAGTGACAAAGAAATCACAATGCGCAGCACGACACAGCTCCGGTATTACATTCAGATTCTGCTAATCTCGAGTATCAGCCCTGCTGTAAACTGGAAGCGGAGTTGAGCATTCAGGTAGGTGGGTAACAGACCACGTTAGGGATGCATGTAGTGATCAGCAGAAAAAGTACTAATTTGTTATTGCCCGTGTTTGACCAGAACCAGGCCTGCTTTTATGTTACCTGGGTCGCGTTGATGTACAAACAAATGGGAGAAAGTGTTTTGAAAACAAGAGTGAGCATACTTATAGGACTAGCCGAGGTATTACTTCCTCTGTTTCAAAACACTGTCTTCCGTTTTGTTCCAACTGTACGCAACACTGTTCATAGCGTGTTTCTGTGATCAGACAAATCCTCCAAACCTGCTTTGCCATTCCCACACTCTCATATTTATTCTGTGGTACATTAGGCTGCTTCTGAGCCGTATAATTCCCACTATGAGTAATAGTAAAGGCCACACTTAAAGTTAAGGACCACAGGCAGTTGTCGTTAATGGCCTAACTTAAATATATTGGTCCATAATCTTACAGCAAGGCATCACTTAGGTAAATATTAAATTCCAACATGACTGAACTCATTTAGTTGTGAGCATACAGCAGACAAACTTGGCAGTTTCTGTAATAATAATAATAATAATATATATATATACAGTTGAAGTTGGAAGTTTACATACACTTAGGTTGGAGTCAATTAACCTTGTTTTTCAACGACTCCGCAAATTTCTTGTTAACAAACTATAGTTTTGGCAAGTCGGTTAGGACATCTACTTTGTGCATGACACAAGTAATTTTCCCAATAATTGTTTACAGACAGATTATTTCACTGTATCACAATTCCAGTGGGCCAGAAGTTTACATACACTAAGTTGACTGTGCCTTTAAACAGCTTGGAAAATTCCAGAAAATTATGTAATGGCTTTAGAAGCTTCTGATAGGCTAATTGACATCATTTGAGTCAATTGGAGGTGTACCTGTGGATACATTTCAAGGCCTACTGTCAAACTTAGTGCCTCTTTGCTTGACATCATGGGAAAATCAAAAGAAATCAGCCAAGACCTCAAAAACAAAATTGTAGACCACAAGTATGCTTCATCCTTGGGAGAAATTTCCAAATGCCTGAAGGTACCACGTTCATCTGTACAAACAATAGTACGCAAGTATAAACACCATGGGACCACGCAGCCACCATACATCTCAGGAAGGAGAAGCGTTCTGTCTCATAGAGATGAAAGTACTTTGGTGCGAAAAGTGCAAATCAATCCCAGAACAGCAGCAAAGGACCTTGTGAAGATGCTGGAGGAAACAAGTACAAAAGTATTAATATTCACAGTAAAACGAGTCCTATATCGACAAAACCTGAAAGGCCGCACAGCAAGGAAGATGCCACTGCTCCAAAACCGCCATAGAAAAGCCAGACTACAGTTTGCAACTGCACATGGAAACAAAGATTGTACTTTTTGGAGAAATGTCCTCTGGTCTGATGAAACAAAAATAGAACTGTTTGGCCATAATAACCATCCTTATGTTTGGAGGAAAAAGGGGGAGGCTTGCAAGCCGAAGAACACCATCCCAACCGTGAAGCACGGGGGTGGCAGCATCATGTTGTGGGGGTGCTTTGCTGCAGGAAGGACTGGTGCTCTTCACAAAATGGATGGCATCATGAGGACAGAAAATAATGTGGATATATTGAAGCAACATCTCAAGACATCAGTCAGGAAGTTAAAGCTGGGTTGCAAATGGTTCTTTCAAATAAACAATGACCCAAAGCATACTTCCAAAGTTGTGGCAAAATGGCTTAAGGACAACAAAGTCAAGGTATTGGAGTGGCCATCACAAAGCCCCGACCTCAATCCCATACAAAATTTGTGGGCAGAACTGAAAAGGCGTGTGCGAGCAAGGGGTCCTACAAACCTGACTCAGTTACACCAGCTCTGTCAGGAGGAATGGGCCAAAATTCACCCAACTTATTGTGAGAAGCTTGTGGAAGGCTACCTGACACGTTTGACCCAAGTTAAACAATTAAAAGGCAATGCTACCAAATACTAATTGAGTGTATGTAAACTTCTGACCCACTGGGTATGTGATGAAATAAATAAAAGCTGAAATAAATCACTCTACTATTATTCTGACATTTCATATTCTTAAAATAAAGTGGTGATCATAACTGACCTAAAACAGATCATTTCTACTAGGACTAAATGTCAGGAATTGTGAAAAACGGAGTTTAAATGTATTTGGCTAAGGTGTATGTAAACTTCCGAGTTCAGCTGTATCTATCTCAGGGGTGATTTCAAGGGGGGGTATTTTGGGTTAAAATGAGATGAAAATATATAGGGCCATTATAATTTCTAAATTACTGCCCTTTTGCTAGCCTGAAAATCAGTCCAAAAAAAAAATCTGTGCAGCCCTCCATTGAATTTCAAACTCCCGATGTGGACCTCGAGCCAAAAAGTTTGTCCACCCCTGGTATGCTGTCTGGATGGATAAAGGATAGTGATAGCACCACAGAGAGCGTGAGACATGTACACTGGCTCAGGTAAATAAACAAGAGATTTTGCTTTGAGATGGAAAGTGGCATTGTTATGTGCAGTGCACTGAGAGAGGTCTCAGCAGTTAGGCAGCGTCACTCCTCTACTCTACTCCAGGGACTTGGCAAACTCGGCGTAGTCTATGTACCCATCGTTGTTTTTGTCATCGTCCCTTAGAACGTCATCTATAAGGCTTATGAGGTCTTCCTCTTTCATAGGCTGGCTTTCCTCTCCTCTTTCCTGCAGAAAGGTGGAAAACGCATATACTGTACATGAGTGTGTGTACATAGGTGAATAAAATGCATTACAGTATGTGGCATCATTGGCTGTTGATATCATTTGCAATTACACATACCTCTTTGTGTACATGAGTGATGGCTGTGGCCAACTCCAGCCCATCCAGTAAGTTGTTGCCATCATAGTCATGCATCTTAAAGTAGTGCAACTGCAGCTCCTGTGGCAACATATCTGACTCAGGCTTGTCAATCACACCTTCCAGATGCTCCATGATGTGTCTATACACAGACAGGGCATAGAAGAGACACTGGTCAGTGCATTAACCAAGCATATACTGTCAGGCAAGGTAAAGCTTTAATTCAAGCATCTGGGAGACTTAGGCTGAGAGGCTGTTTGAGCTCAGGGTTTTGGTGCCGTAGTGAGATGTTTGGACAATATACACCAAGTATGTGGACACCTGCTCGTCAAACATCGCATTCCAAAATCATGGGCATTAATATGAAGTTGGTCCACCATTTGCTGCTGTAACAGCCTCAATAATTTTGCACGCCCAATTTTTCAGTTTTTGATTTGTTAAAAAAGTTTGAAATATCCAATAAATGTCGTTCCACTTCATGATTGTCTCCCACTTGTTGTTGATTCTTCACAAAAAAATACAGTTTTATATATTTATGTTTGAAGCCTGAAATGTTTGGCAAAAGGTCGCAAAGTTCAAGGGGGCCGAATACTTTCGCAAGGCACTGTATATATATATATATATATACACACACACATACACACACACACAGAGCACACAAAACATTATGAACACCTTCCTAATATAGAGTTGCACACCCTTTTGCTCTCAGAATAGCCTCAATTGGTCAGGGCATGGAGTATAAAGTGTCAAGTGTTCCACAGGGACACTGGATGCTTAGTTGTGTCAAGTTGGGAAAGGGTTGTACAACTGAATGCATCTTCCACACTTAACCCAACCCCTCTGAGTCAAAGAGGTGCAGGGGGCTGCCTTATTCGACATTGTTTGTGCCCAGTTAACTGCCTTGCTTAAGGGCAGAACGACAGTTTTTTACCTCGTCAGCTCAGGGATTCGATCCAGCAACCTTTCGGTTACTGGCCCAACGCTCCTACCCACCAGGCTACTTGCCGCTGGATGTCCTTTGGGTGGTGGACCATTCTTGACACACAATGTAAACTGTTTAGTGTTAACCGGTCTCCTCCCCTTCATCTACACTGATTGAAGTGGATTTAACAAGTGACATTGATACGTGAGCAATCATAGAATGGAAAGAGCAGGTGTTCCTACTGTTTTGTAAACAGAATTTTCTCCTAATGTTCTTTTGGCAGGCAATAGTATTGCACATTTTTCTACCCATTCACAATTATGTGGCCTGTTCTTTAGACACAGAATCGAAGAAAATGCTCCGAAACAGAGAGAAAAAGGAAGGTACTATCTGTCCAATAAGAAATGTTTGCTTTTGTTATGTTGCAAAGCATTTTGGATCAGTGTACCCCAATGAACACGATCCAGTACTCACTCTCTGTCATGGACCATGTTCTTGTCCAGGTGCATGTTTGGATGGTGAATCTCCGGTGGGTGTTCTTGGGCTGCCTGCTCATGTGAACAGACAGACAGCAGAAAGCAGGAGACCAGGAGTAGCCAGCCCCACACAACGCTCCTCCTGCCACTTACTCTTAACACCATTCTGGGCTGTACAGTAACTACACAGACAGCCAGAAAGAGCAGCTAGCTGAGAGAGAAAGAGAGCTCCATCTATGAACCCATATGAACATTTTTGGAAACACATAGATAGCAGAAGAATGAGAAGATTAATTAAATGGAATTGCATTATTTGCAGGCGATAGGCCTAATTGTTTTCAGTGATATGCTATTATATGTACAGTTCGGGATGCAAACTAACTAGTGATGTTGTAGACACAGACACATTGCTGGCTACCGTTAATTATACTAGCATAGTGCACCTTTAGACAAATCTATTAGGTTTTCAAGACCTTCCGTTAGTTTAGCAAGATAATCAATACGGTGATAACAAGCCCTCCATAATGAACTGGATCTTCTGCGATATTAAAGATCAAAATGCATACTCACCAGCTTAAAAACAGACGTGGAACCGTTCACTTTAGCTATTTGTATTTTAACTATCTTCACCCTTTTTGGGCATTGCTGTGAGCCGTAGTCACCTTTCAACCCACGGACACGACAGCTAAATTCTGATTGGATATCGGCATTTTGCGTCAGAGATTTGAAGGCGTGCAATAGTCCAACCATACACCTGTCAGTGTCCAAAACACGAACATGAATGTGGTTGTTTCGTTGAATTTGAGAAGTAAACACATCTGACAAGCAAATGTCAACCTTTCATAGGGAAAATGAAGCCGCCAAATTTATTTTCCGAAGATTTGAGGTTGGATTAGATGTAGAAAACTGTCCTGTGATAGCTTGTATTCGTAGGTAATGCACTTGACCTAAGCACTAGTTTGCTGTGTTAGCTAGTCAAGTGCCTCGAACTGTCGTTTTGTAATGCTTTTGTGAAAGACGATTTAGCAGCCGTCCTGTGAAACTATGGTTGCTAAAATGTGTTCTGCCACCAGGTCAAGGTATATGAAATAATGTTTTATATTCTTGGCAAATGGTCGATAAAATAATCATTCCCATATAGTGTATACATATTTTTTTGTAATCTTTTTTTAAATTCACAAATATTGTATGTTGTAACATTCAATGAACTTTACTGTACGACCACCATTGGACTACTGAATGTGTTCGTCCCGCCCCTTACTCACAAATAAGGCATGCGCCAATTAAATGTATACATTTTTGTAATCAGTTTGTATAACATGTAAAGTGTTACATTCTTGCCAATGGATTTGCAACAGGTGTACGCCTCGATCACACCTACAGTGTCATTGGCACAAAAATGGCACGCAGCATCATCTGGATATGTGTGCAACAAAAATGCACCTTCTGCTATAATTTCTGTCAAGCCGTCTACGGATACAATTTGATGCATATATTCGATAAATCCAATGTATGTACCACTCAGAACGCACTGCAACTGGCTCTGCAACGCAATGCTTCAAAGCAAACGTAGCGTTCCATTGGAAATGAATGTACTTCTGGTACCAAAACGCAAAAAAAAATAGTCGGTGTGATCGAGGCGTATTTCGTCAGTCACGCGTTACCGTGCAGTGCTGAATTGTCTGAGCAGACCATATGGCCGATGTAAATTTAGCTACCTATAGTCCCAAATCCTGAAGTCCGTCAATTAAAATAGTTGATAACTGACATTTTAGATACAGTAGACTACTTGGGATTTATTGAGGGATTTAACATATACTGCGGTAAAAATCATGAATAATAATTTGCCACAAGTGTGTCTCAGATCCACAGTTTGAATGTTACTGTTTTATCTAAACACTGAACTCTGGTAGGCTATTAGCGTTAATCCCAGTAGGCTAATTGATCTAGTTAGGGAAAGCTTTTGAAGGAAAATCTAGGACGGGTTATCAAGGACAAAATGCACTTCAATACAAACGCTTTACAGTGGCATATATGATAGCAAATGGTTTGTAGCGTAAATAGGCTAAAGAAAATAATAAGAAAAAAAACCCCAAATACTTCGACAAACATTATTGTTTCCTAAAATCTTTGCGCTGTGTTGGCCTATTGTATGCTAAATAAATACAAGCATATAAGGGTAGAGTCGACTCCAATAAGTTATATATATCGACTGGCTATACAATAAGCTAATTCATTGAATAGATAGTTATTATGAAATATAAACAAATCTAAGTCTACGAAAGTAAAAATATAAAAAAATCACACAATGGGTATACACATCTTCCTATCTCATCCTAAAACTGAATCACCTGTACAATAGTATCTTGAGTTTGTTTAAAACTAATTTTCTTTGTGTGTGCTATTTAAGAATACATTGTGGTCAAATATTATTTTGACATGTCCACCAATAATGTGTATAAGGGAAGGTAGGGCAGCAGCACATGCTCATAGATTACATGACACTTTTTTCGTGTTCTGTTTATCAGTCCGCAGTTACTCCCCGGGTATCAGGGGAGTACGGTCACCGAGACAGATCGGGATCTAGAGCGGGCATGGCAACCAGCAGGGTCTCCTTCTCGCAATACCGTCTGGAAGCGGAGATCGACCGCTACAGAGCAGAGTGCCAGTGGGACAAGATACCCCCTATCGTAGAGCAACTAGTGGCCGCACGATTTCACGAAGACGGTGAGTGCTGGTGACTGACTGACTGACGACTGACCTGTTGGATTTTTGTATAGTTTTTTAAAAAAAATGCTCAGTAAGTTTTTGTCACATGTCCGGGCAGGGATGGCAATAGTTCCACATGTGTTGGACTTGGTACTCTGCAAGTAAGCTCAATGTCATTCCCCTACTCTGCAAACCATGAACAACTTTACTGCAGTTTGGGCGTATCTGAAGCTGTTCGTTGTCTACATCAATACCAAACACTTCTCAATGGACAATGTTCAAAACACAGAACATGTTGTAATGAACATGTATTAACTGGTTGTCACCATCACTGTAATTCTTTGACCTTTTTATTATTTTCAATGTATGTGAGCCTATATATTCAAACACACCACTTAAACACTCAGTAGGTAGGCTAATTTAGCTAATTACCTCACCTGGTTAAAATAAACATGGGGTAAGGTGACATGGCTCATGACCTTGCTGCTTGCCACTGTTATTGTGTCAATAACCAAATATATTATTGGCTGAATGGAGTGCCCACTGCCCACCTGAAACTGTTTTCAACATGCTTGCAAGTGTACAGAATTCTTAATGTGTTATTCTAGACTAAAGTGTGTAGAATTGAAGTCATCCATAGTTGGCCTCCTGTCTGCCTTGACAGTGACAGTTTTCCCTCTGTCTTGAAACTGTCCCTAGTTGTTGCAATTCAAGACAATGGTGACATCATAATCAGTCTCTGACCAGGAAGTTTGGAGATTACAACAGTGTGTTGAAAATAATGTAACTTTATCCAGATGCTATGTAGAGGATTTGTTCCTCTCCTGAATAATTCATAGAAGTTATGCACCACATTAACGCTCCCAGTGAAACTGATTTGTAACACATTGCTGTTATACTGTCGTTAATGTTTTATAGAGCCGAATGATTTGTTTTATGTGTTTAGACACCATACTGCATGTCACATTATACATTTCTGCAGCCCCGATCCTCCCTTTCAGTGATTAACCTTGACTGGGACAGTCTCATAAACACGACTGGCTACAGTATGTCGGAGATGCCAGAACATAAACACCAGTCACAGACTTGGCGTCAGAACACACCACCAGAGACAGGAGAGGAGTGAGAGAAGTGAGACCTGGACCAAACAGGAAGCCTTAATCCAGAATGTGTTTACAAGTGACTTTTATTGCCATCCAGTGACTATAGTTTTAGACACCACTGGTGTTTTTTCTCGCTTCTCTCTGGGGCTTTTGGGAAATGATGCTATGATGGACTGGGTTTATTTTGGCTTCCAAAGTTGCTCACCCCTGACCTTGAACTTCCAACTTCTACACTCAGTCCACTTAACCTTCCACTACTCTGAATTCTGTCCCAATCTCCTCTGCTCTTCTCCAGATGACTACGGGACGCTGTTATTGGCCGAGGCCCTTCTGGAGGAGTGTCTACAGGACAACCTGAGTCTTTTACGCAACGCCACTCCTTTGACGGACATCAACCAGCCCAAACTGTCCCGGTCCAAGGGCTACCTCAACTCCATCCTGAGCAGGGGACGGCTGGTGGTCAGTCTGAGCATCTCCCCTTTGTGTCACCTCATTCTACACCTCACTTCCTCCGATTGTACTCAGCTTTCTATCTCGTTAACTTATCTCACCAAGTTTCCAATGAATCTATTATTTTCACATGCACCTGTTTTCTCTATCGCTCTTCACTTAGTCTCTAGTAACAGTCTTAACAATAAAATGATGGTTCAGGCTGCCTTCCCTTGGTTTACTTACCTGTTTGTCATTGTTGTGTCAAAAACTCACAGCCCTTGTGTCGTGTCTCTCTGTGTCTGTCTGTCTGTCTGTCCCCACACAGCCCAGGCACCTGAACGAGGCTCTTCTCCTGATGGCCAAAATACACTATGTCCAGGGCTGTTACCATGACGCACAGGGCATGTGTGCAAGGGTGGGTATAGACGAGCTGACGGGGGATGAGCAGCCCCTCTACCACCTGCGTCTGCTCGCAGAGGCCTTTGTCATCAAAGGTACCATCCTTTCATAGGCAGATACTGGGTGATATGGAATATGGAAAACACATGATGTTTGATCTGTCTGGTATTTGTTTAGTAGACAGACTAAACATTCTGAGACCTGAGAATTTTACTTGATTATGACCTATGCTAAATGGACATTCAATGCACAAAGTAAACAAATTACCAGGGCCCATTTTCATCAAGCATCTATTCATTATAATGCAAACATCGAAACTGATCCTAGATCAACACTCAAACTCTGAGACGCTATTTGAATACGAGCCCAGAGCTACAAATTATGATTTCTATCAGGTATGCTCTGGTTTTAGTCTCCATCTGTACAGTGTTATGATTACATGGAACTCAGATATGATTTGCATACTGGCATTACTTCCTCTCGGATGAACTAGACAAAGAGAAAACCAAAGCCTGTAGACTGGCACGTTTCCCTGAAAAACACTCAAGTTGAACTGCACTGTGCATAAATGTACCTAATGATCTAGTTCCTAATCTCCCATGGTAGGAGTTATTATAGGCCTGTGATGACTATAACCTTGTATGGGTTTAGAAGTGGCCCGTTCTAGGCTGTATGAATACAATCATTAGAATGAAATGCGACTGGGAAACGTCTGCTTGGTTGGAGAGATCAGTATCTCCATTCACCCCAGGTATGTTTATAAATGCTTGCAAGTATGTCTCCATACCCCAGGTATGTTTATATGAATATAGATAAGTATCTCCATACACCCCAGGTATGTTTATATGAATGTAGATCAGTGTCTCTATACCCCAGGTATGTTTATATGAATATAGATCAGTATCTCCATACACCCCAGGTATGTTTCTATGAATGTAGATCAGTGTCTCCATACCCCAGGTATGTTTATATGAATATAGATCAGTATCTCCATACCACAGGTATATATTTATGTGAGTAAAGATCAGTGTCTCCATACCCCAGGTATGTTTATATGAATATATCAGTCTTACCATACACCCCAGGTATGTTTATATGAATGTAGATCAGTATCTCCATACCCCAGGTATGTTTATATGAATATAGATCAGTGTCTCCATTCCCCAGGTATGTTTATATGAATGTAGATCAGTCTCACCATACACCCCATTTATGTTTATATTAATTTAGATCAGTGTCTCTATACCCCAGGTATGTTTATATGAATGTAGATCAGTATCTCCATACCACAGGTATGTTTATATGAATGTAGATCAGTATCTCCATACCCCAGGTATGTTTATATGAATGTAGATCAGTATCTCCATACCCCAGGTATGTTTATATGAATTTAGATCAGTGTCTCCATACCCCAGGTATGTTTATATGAATGTAGATCAGTATCTCCATACCCCAGGTATGTTTATATGAATATAGATCAGTGTCTCCATTCCCCAGGTATGTTTATATGAATGTAGATCAGTCTCACCATACACCCCATTTATGTTTATATTAATTTAGATCAGTGTCTCTATACCCCAGGTATGTTTATATGAATGTAGATCAGTATCTCCATACCACAGGTATGTTTATATGAATGTAGATCAGTATCTCCATACCCCAGGTATGTTTATATGAATGTAGATCAGTATCTCCATACCCCAGGTATGTTTATATGAATGTAGATCAGTGTCTCCATACCCCAGGTATGTTTATATGAATGTAGATCAGTATCTCCATACACCCCAGGTATGTTTATATGAATGTAGATCAGTGTCTCCATACCCCAGGTATGTTTATATGAATATAGATCAGTATATCCATACACCCCAGGTATGTTTATATGAATATAGATCAGTATCTCCATACCCCAGTTATGTTTATATGAATATTGATCAGTGTCTCCATACACCCCAGGTATGTTTATATTAATGTAGATCAGTATCTCCATACCCCAGGTATGTTTATATGAATATTGATCAGTATCTCCATACCCCAGGTATGTTTATATGAATATAGATCAGTGTCTCCATACCCCAGGTATGTTTGTATGAATATTGGTCAGTATCTCCATACCCCAGGGATGTTTATATGAATATTGATCAGTATCTCTATACCCCAGTTATGTTCATATGAATATAGATCAGTGTCTCCATACCCCAGGTATGTTTATATGAATATAGATCAGTATCTCCATACCCCAGGGATGTTTATATGAATGTAGATCAGTATCTCCATGCACCCCATTTATGTTTATATTAATTTAGATCAGTGTCTCCATACCCCAGGTATGTTTATATGAATGTAGATCAGTATCTCCATACCCCAGGTATGTTTATATGAATATAGATCAGTATCTCCATACCCCAGGTACGTTTATATGAATATAGATCAGTGTCTCCATACCCCAGGTATGTTTGTATGAATATTGGTCAGTATCTCCATACCCCAGGGATGTTTATATGAATATTGATCAATATCTCTATACCCCAGTTATGTTCATATGAATATTGATCAGTGTCTCCATACCCCAGTTATGTTTATATGAGTTTGTATCAGTATCTCCATACCCCAGGTATGTTTATATGAATGTAGATCAGTATCTCCATACACCCCAGGTATGTTTATATGAATATAGATCAGTGTCTTAATACCCCAGGTATGTTTATATGAATGTTAATCAGTGTCTCCATACCCCAGGTATGTTTATATGAATATAGATCAGTATCTCCAGACACCCCAGGTATGTTTATATGAATGTAGATCAGTGTCTCCATACCCCAGTTATGTTCATATGAATATTGATCAGTGTCTCCATACCCCAGTTATGTTTATATGAGTTTGTATCAGTATCTCCATACCCCAGGTATGTTTATATGAATGTAGATCAGTATCTCCATACACCCCAGGTATGTTTATATGAATATAGATCAGTGTCTTAATACCCCAGGTATGTTTATATGAATGTTAATCAGTGTCTCCATACCCCAGGTATGTTTATATGAATATAGATCAGTATCTCCAGACACCCCAGGTATGTTTATATGAATGTAGATCAGTGTCTCCATACCCCAGGTATGTTTATATGAATATAGATCAGTATCTCCATACACCCCAGGTATGTTTATATGAATGTAGATCAGTGTCTCCATACCCCAGGTATGTTTATATGAATATAGATCAGTATCTCCATACACCCCAGGTATGTTTATATGAATATTGATGAGTATCTCCATACCCCAGGTATGTTTATATGAATATAGATCAGTATCTCCATACCCCAGTTATGTTTATATGAATATTGATCAGTATCTCCACACCCCAGGTATGTTCATATGAATATTGATCAGTGTCTCCATACCCCAGGTATGTTTATATGAATTTAGATCAGTGTCTCCATACCCCAGGTATGTTTATATGAATATAGATCAGTGTCTCCATACACCCCAGGTATGTTTATATTAATGTAGATCAGTATCTCCATACCCCAGGTATGTTTATATGAATATTGATCAGTATCTCCATACCCCAGGTATGTTTATATGAATATAGATCAGTGTCTCCATACCCCAGGTATGTTTGTATGAATATTGGTCAGTATCTCCATACCCCAGGGATGTTTATATGAATATTGATCAGTATCTCTATACCCCAGTTATGTTCATATGAATATAGATCAGTGTCTCCATACCCCAGGTATGTTTGTATGAATATTGGTCAGTATCTCCATACCCCAGGTATGTTTATATGAATATAGATCAGTGTCTCCATACCCCAGGTATCTTTATATGAATGTAGATCAGTATCCCCATACCAGAGGTATGTTTATATTAATATAGATCATTGTCTCCATTCCCCAGGTATGTTTATATGAATATTGATCAGTATCTCCATAGCCAAGGTATATATTTATATGAGTAAAGATCAGTGTCTCCATACCCCAGGTATGTTTATATGAATATAGATCAGTATCTCCATACCACAGGTATATATTTATGTGAGTAAATATCAGTGTCTCCATACCCCAGGTATGTTTATATGAATATAGATCAGTCTTACCATACACCCCATTTATGTTTATATGAATTTAGATCAGTCTCTCCATACACCCCAGGTATGTTTATATGAATGTAGATCAGTATCTCCATACCCCAGGTATGTTTTTATGAATATTGATCAGTATCTCCATATCCCAGGTATGTTTATATTAATGTAGATCAGTGTCTCCATACACCCCAGGTATGTTTGTATGAATATTGGTCAGTATCTCCATACCCCAGGGATGTTTATATGAATATTGATCAGTATCTCTATACCCAGTTATGTTCATATGAATATTCATCAGTGTCTCCATACCCCAGTTATGTTTATATGAGTTTGTATCAGTATCTCCATACCCCAGGTATGTTTATATGAATGTAGATCAGTATCTCCATACACCCCAGGTATGTTTATATGAATGTAGATCAGTATCTCCATACACCCCAGGTATGTTTATATGAATGTAGATCAGTATCTCCATACACCTCAGGTATGTTTATATGAATGTAGATCAGTATCTCCATACACCCCAGGTATGTTTATATGAATATAGATCAGTCTCTCCATATACCCCAGGTATGTTTATATGAATACATATCATTCTCTCCATACACTCCAGGTATGTGTATATGAATATAGATCAGTTTCTCCATACCCCAGGAATGTTTATATGAATATAGATCAGTATCTCCATACCCCAGTTATGTTCATATGAATATTGATCAGTGTCTCCATACCCCAGGTATGTTTATATGAGTTTGTATCAGTATCTCCATACCCCAGGTATGTTTATATGAGTTTGTATCAGTATCTCCATACCCCAGGTATGTTTATATGAATATAGATCAGTATCTCCATACCCCAGGTACGTTTATATGAATATAGATCAGTGTCTCCATACCCCAGGTATGTTTATATGAATTTAGATCAGTGTCTCCATACCCCAGGTATGTTTATATGAATATCGATCAGTATCTCCATACCCCAGGTATGTTTATATGAATTTAGATCAGTGTCTCCATACCCCAGGTATGTTTATATGAATGTAGATCAGTATCTCCATACCCCAGGTATGTTTATATGAATTTAGATCAGTGTCTCCATACCCCAGGTATGTTTATATGAATATCGATCAGTATCTCCATACCCCAGGTATGTTTATATGAATGTCGATCAGTGTGTCCATACCCCAGGTATATTTATATGAATGTCGATCAGTGTCTCCATACCCCAGGTATGTTTATATGAATGTCGATCAGTATCTCCATACCCCAGGTATGTTTATATGAATGTAGATCAGTGTCTCCATACCCCAGGTATGTTCATATGAATATAGATCAGTGTCTCCATACCCCAGGTATGTTTAAATGAATGTCGATCAGTGTCTCCATACCCCCAGGTATGTTTATATGAATGTCGATCAGTGTCTCCATACCCCAGGTATGTTTATATGAATGTCGATCAGTTCAGTCTTTACTCTACAGGCACGACCAGATCGGTAGGATTGTCGATTTCTGCCTGCCGAGAGAAACTTATCACTTTTGAGCAGAGTGCCGCCTGTAATTTGCAAACCAATTCTACATGTTGAAACTGATGAAAATGATGGACATCAGTCGCCCAGCAGTGGTGGTCCCTATTACAGACTGCACCGTCGGCAAACGAACAGCCCCCTACTGTACAGCCCGACAATCCGTCTGGTGTGCAAGTTCTTCCACTTAAAAAGATGAGAGAGGCCTGTAATTTTCATCATAGGTACACTTCAACTAACAGACAAAATGAGAAGAAAAAAACCCGGAAAATCACATTGTAGGATTTTTAATGAATTTATATGCAAATTATGGTGGAAAATAAGCATTTGGTCACTTACAAACAAGCAAGATTTCTGTCTCTCACAGACCTGTAACTTCTTCTTTAAGAGACTCCTCTGTCCTCCACTCGCTACCTGTATTAATGGCACCTGTTTGAACTTGTTATCTGTATAAAAGACACCTGTCCACAACCTCAAACAGTCACACTCCAAACTCCACTATGACCAAGACCAAAGAGCTGTCAAAGGACACCAGAAACAAAATTGTAGACCTGCACCAGGCTGGCAAGACTGAATCTGCAATAGATGAGCAGCTTGGTTTGAAGAAATCAACTGTGGGAGCAATTATTAGGAAATGGAAGACATACAAGACCACTGATAATCTCCCTCGATCTGGGGCTCTACGCAAGATCTCACCCCGTGGGGTCAAAATGATAACAAGAACGGTGAGCAAAAATCCCAGAACCACACGGGGGTACCTAGTGAATGACCTGCAGAGAGCTGGGACCAAAGTAACAAAGCCTACCATCAGTAACACACTACGCCGCCAGGGACTCAAATCCTGCAGGGACAGACGTGTCCCCCTGCTTAAGCCAGTACATGTCCAGGCCCGTCTGAACTTTGCTAGAGACCATTTGGATGATCCAGAAGAAGATTGGGAGAATGTCATATGGTCAGATGAAACCAAAATATAACTTTTTGGTAAAAACTCAACTCATCGTGTTTGGAGGACAAAGAATGCCGAGTTGTATCCGAACACCATACCTACTGTGAAGCATGAGGGTGGAAACATCATGCTTTGGGGCTGTTTTTCTGCAAAGGGACGAGGATGACTGATCCGTGTAAAGGAAAGAATGAATGGGGCCATGTATCGTGAGATTTTGAGTGAAAACCTCCTTCCATCAGCAAGGGCATTGAAGATGAAACGTGGTTGGGTCTTTCAGCATGACAATGATCCCAAACACACCGCCCAGGCAACAAAGGAGTGGCTTCGTAAGAAGTCCTGAAGTGGCCTAGCCAGTCTCCAGATTTCAACCCCATAGAAAATCTTTGGAGGGAGTTGAAAGTCCGTGTTGCCCAGAAACAGCCCCAAAACATCACTGCTCTAGAGGAGATCTGCATGGAGGAATGGGCCAAAATACCAGCAACAGTGTGTGAAAACCTTGTGAAGACTTAGAGAAAACGTTTGACCTCTGTCATTGCCAACAAAGGGTATATAACAAAGTATTGAGATTAACTTTTGTTATTGACCAAATACTTATTTTCCACCATAATTTGCAAATAAATGAATAAAAAATCCTACAATGTGATTTTCTGGATTTTTTTTCTCTCATTTTGTCTGTCATAGTTGAAGTGTACCTATGATGGAAATTACAGGCCTCTCTCATATTTTTAAGTGGGAGAACTTGCACAATTGGTGGCTGACTAAATACTTTTTTGCCCCACTGTACATTGGGTACCAGTACTGAGTCAATGTGGAGGTATACGAGGAAATTGAGATAAATATTTACAACACATATAGTTAGGGGCAAAGTGACTAGGCAACAGGATAGTTCATGTTATTTGTGTGTCTTTGTGTGTGTTTGTTCCACAACCCAAATCAGTTCCTGGTTTCAGCAGTGGTTACAAATATAATGGGAGCCTATTCAGAATTTAGTCTAAGTAATTCAATAAAGCTGTCTCTAGAGCAGTGTTTACCATCTCCAGTCCTCGGGTACCCCCAACAGTATACACATTTGTTTTTTTGTAGCCCCAGACAAGCACACCGGATTCAACTTGTCAACTAATCATCAAGCCCTTGGCAGTGTTTCTGCAACTCGGTCTTCGCGACTCCAAGGGGTGAACTGTTCGTTTTTTCCCCCTAGCACTACACAGCTGATTCAAATAATCAAGTCATCGTTCATCTTTAATTATTAGAATCAGCTGTGCAGTGTTAGGGCAAAAACCAGAACTTGCACCCCTTGGGGTCCTGAGGCCCGAATTTGCGAAATACTGTAAGATGAGTTGAATGAGGTGTTTGTACGGGTATACAACAACAATGTGTATGGTTGTGGGTACTTGAGGACCGGAGTTGGGAAACACTTCTCTAGGGAACCCTTTATATATAGTTGGACTGGAACTAATCTGATTTTGTTCCTAGGGTAGTGAGTATCTGTCATCAGAATTTGTGGTGAGGATGGTTTCCACTTGCACACGCAACACGCACGCACACAGTTAAACAGAGGGCATTGTCCATTGTCACAGCACACTGCTGGTCCATGTCTGGGTAATTGTGTTTGATAAGCATCACTCATCATCATGAGATTCATTACATTCAAGGAGTCATTGCTTCCTGGCCATTGACACATTGACGTCATCACAGTGTCTGCTGCTTAAATTGAAGGGAAGAATTCATGAAATAGCCTTGTTGAGGTCTACCATTTTTAATAAACCATCATGGACTATAAGTCATGTTAGAAAAATACTAGAGTCAAGCCAATATGTTCAAAATAAAGAATGCTTAAGAGAGAGAAGACCTGATGGGAATCACTCAACTATGCAAAGGGTTTGACATTGCATAGTTTCTCAGCAGCTTTACAAAGTTTCCATGATATTGTTTATGGAATGTTATGCGATAGGAATATTTGTTAGATGAGATATTGTCTATTGGCAGCTGCTCCTTATTTGATTAAGGCTGGCGTCTGGTCTTGTCGTCCCTACCGCCCTGCAGTCCTGGAGGTCTCCTCTCACTCTATTTATTTATGCCAATAACCGCATTCCCCCTCCAGCCATCTACTGACTGTCTCAAAATGTCACATTATCCATACTAAACAAACTGGCGTCTTCCTACCAGCAACAGTATTATTTGTTTTCAGTGTCAAATGCATCACCTAACTAAAAAACTTTATTTCTTTATTTTTTTCTCTCTCTCTGTCTCTCTCTCTCTCTCTCTCTCTCTCTCTCTCTCTCTCTCTCTCTCTCTCTCTCTCTCTCTCTCTCTCTCTCTCTCTGTCTCTGTCTCTCTCGCTGTCTCTCTCTTTCTGTCTGACTCTCTTTCGCTCTCTCTCTATCTCTCCCTCTCTCCCTATCTCTCAGGTCTGTCCCTGGACCACCAGGCAGTGTCAGCTGCCTCCCGTGTCCGTCTGTCTGAGAGAGAGGAGGAATGTCTTTCCTGCTACCTGAGGGCCTGTGACACCTCTCTCGTTTACCTGCAAGAACTCGACAAGGTGTGTGTGTTTTTGTTGGGTGTTTCTACCCCCATTGCAGATAATACATGTTATTTCCTGATGAAAAGCAGCACAAAACTACTTGGTGTATGTGTTTACTAACGGAAGTTTTTACTGTTGTGTTAGCAGATGGTGGTCAACCCTAGTTCTAAAGCAGCTAAGACCGGTTTGGTCCCTCTACCACTGGACATTGACCTGGGCTTCTTCCAGCAGGCGGCTCTACAGAGTGCATACCTGTGCCTGCTGCATAGGGGGTGAGTCAATGGCCCAGTAGAGCAGTCAAAGATGGTGGAGGCTTCCCCTCTTCCGTTTTGGAACAGTGCATTGTGATTTCAGCAAAAGCGAGTGGCACTATTGTTTTTGACCAGTAAGTGTCAGTATTGCACCTCGGATAGGGCAGAGTTATTGCTTGTAGTGGCACGATTGAGCTCCACTCATTTATACTTAGGTGGAACCGCTCTGAATAACCCCCCCCCCCCCCCCCCCCAGGCTTGAGAACAGGTGGACATGTGTGCGAAAACACTATTTATCCCTATCACAGATTTGAAGGGATGATTAACAATGTAGGGACAGAATGGGACTGATGCTGTCTTAGATCTACCCATATGATATCTCGCTCTCCTCTCATCCTTACCCGTATAATACCCACGTGTTTAGTCCATCAGTCTCACCTCGCTCACTGGTATGTCTGTTGGGACTGTGTCATACTCACCTGTTTCTTTTCATGTTATGTTATCTGTGTTGTTCTAATTGTCTGCATATTCTGTTAGCGTACTGCAAAGTTGCCTAGGAGCTAGGCGCACGGCTGCCCTATCTGTCAGCGCCATTTTCTTCAGAGAGAAGAAAAGGGCGCCAATCTGCTGACGTGTCTCAAACCCCGTTCGACATCATTCTCACTTTGCGAGGCCTTTGTCGCTGTCAGCTCAGCTGTTTGACTTGTTTCATTGTTGCGTCTGTCTGTCTGTCTGTCTGTCTGTCTGTCTGTCAGGCACCTGGCCCAGGGAGCCCACCAGCTGCGCAGGGTCCTCAGGGTGGTGGAGTCTCGAGGCTCCCAGAGCTTCAGGAAGGTGAGAATAATGTATTTTATGTTTACGACGACGCGACTTGACTAAGTCAGGAAAACGGTCCTGGCTCTAGTTAAATCCTAGTCGTGTTCTGTGGCGTTACGGTACGTTAAACGTGTCTCATAGGCTGCAGCGCGGAAGCTGGCTGAGGTGTTGCTGAGCTCGGTGAGTGAGGACAGCTACTGGGCGCCCATGTCTCTCCCACCCTCCGCCTGGCTGCAGAGAGAAGGGAACGCCGGCCCAAAGGATGCCATGTACCCCTCTCCCAAACCACCCCAACGCTACAGTACTGACAGGTCGATAACTCCTACTTCTCTCCTTCCTTCCTTCCCCTCTCTCTCTCTCTCTCTTTCTCTCCCCTCTCTTTTCTTTTCTATACATGTGTAGTCCCATTAATCCACTGGTATTACTCAATCCCCATTCAACATTAGCACTGGCTTGAGAGATTAGCTCACATTCCCCTACAGTGAGGTTGTGTGTACTCCTACTGAACCGTTGAGCTTAAATAGCCCCAGAGCATCAATAAGGTCAAAGACAGGCCTCCCTAGAGGCCGAGGCGTCCACTGTTCCATTCATACAAAACCCACACATAGAACATAACTTGTTCTCGCCACGTTCTGACCTCGTATTGGCTAGGAGCTCTGCGGCTAAGGCGTTTATCCATGCTACTATAGTGCTCGGCGATCAACGGTATACTTCAGCCACCTCTCCTATAGAAGCACACGTACTGTACATTGTGTTCACACTTCCATTGCCTTTTTTCCCCCCCAAGGCTCCAAGATGTCGCACCGAGACCATTTCAATTCGGCTACGTCTCCCATGCAAATTGTCGAACTTCGAAGGCTTTGTCGGGGACCTACCTTTGGCCGTTCCGCCATCTCTACGATAGGATCTTATGGGTCTGCGCTATCCTCAAGACGATATCAAACCCTACACCCCAGACAACATGCACGAGTGAGAATGCACTCAGGGAAATCAATTGCAGATTTGTTGTCATGGGTTACTTGTTTGGAAGTGCCCTGACAGTATCTTGCAATTGTATCTTTAGTTGGTACATCATGGGCTCAGCCAGAGGGCAGTTAAGATGAGCACATGCACAAATGTGTACGAGTGTACTATACGCGTGCACGGGCGTGTGAGAGACACCTGAGAGAGTAGTGTACTATGGTACTGTCGGGTTGGTCGGAGGGTTGTGTTATATCACCAGAGCAGGTGAAGTAGAAACAGGACGCTCCCTGCGATCTAGCCACGGCGCGGGGCATTTGCGTGACGTGTCACTTCCTGCTCCCGTTTCCTGTGTTTCCCTGCAGCGTCTTCTGTCCCCAGGACGTGGTTGAGGAGGCCGTGCTCCTGCTGCTCATCACAGAGTCTACGGTGAGACAGCCCTCCCTCTCTCTCTCTCTCGCTCTGTCTGTCTGTCTGTCTCTCTCTCACAAATGTGTGCGTGCACGTACGTACGTGTGTACACGTTTGGTACATGTGTATGTGCCTGCACATGAGAGATACCTGAGAGAGCCAACTTCCTTGGTCCCTCTCCTTTTTCTCTGGCACTTTTCCCATTCCTCCCACCCATCACTTCGATGTACAGTATCTCTCTCTCTCTCCCTCCCTCTCTTTTTCCCCCCTGAGTCTATATCTATTACTGAAATGTCTATGTTTACCTTGACATGTGTTGATTAGACATTCTTGTGGATATTCTTGTGCCCTCCCCTTCATCTACAATGTGCAGTACGTAGATTCTACGTTGATCTCAAAACGTATTGACAGGAGTTAGGCTGGCTTTCGCTAGTCCTGTCTATACAGGTGAAGGAAAGGACACCTGCAGATTAAGCCACTTCATAGGCCTTCTGCCGCAACAGCCTTGGTATGAATCGGATCCTAGACAGCTATGTGATCCCCCCCCCCCCCCCCGCCCCCCTAAAGGCCAGCGGAGACGCAGTCATCAGCCGCGCCCCCGACCATAGGGAGGAGCGGGAGACCAGTCTGCAGGACGCCACCTCTGTCTACGACCTGCTGAGCATCGGCATGGCCAGGAGGGGGCAGTATGCCATGCTGTCTGAGGTAAGCCTGCCACGAAAAAACACTGGAGGCCAAAGTACTGAAACCTAACTAGCTACACAGTGTGAAGGGAAAGCTTTGCCTCTGACAACTGTTTCATGCCCTTGTTGTGTCGTACACTTTCGAGCAGGTTTAGGGACTCTCTCGCTCTTTCTCTAAGATAATCTCTGTCTCTCTCACCCTCTTTCTCTATTCCTCTCCTTATTCTCTCTCTCTCTCTCTTTCTCTCTAGCTTACCCAGGCTTCTCTCTCTTTACGTTCAGGTTGGCAGCGTTTTTTTCTCCAGGCGAATGAGAGTGAGCCTCACTAGGCCAGACAGGTGAACCCTCTCACATGTTGGGGCCCATGCAGGGTACCACTAGTCTTGCTAACAACACGTCGCTGGTTATGTCTGTCTGCCTGACTGACGTCGTTCCTCTCAAAGGTGTCATGGCGTGGGCCGCTAGTCAAATGAACATCTAACCCTCAACCTTCAACCTCACTCTCCTTCAACAATGTGGGTTGATATCTCAAATGCGTGTGTGTGTGTGTGTGTGTGTCCTCCAGTGTCTGGAGCGGGCCATGAAGTTCTCATTTAATGAGTTCCACCTCTGGCACCAGTTGGGCTTGTCACTCATGGCATGTGGGAAGGTGAGCTCATCGCACACACACACACACACACACACACACACAGACACACACACACACTATCCTACTCTAATCTGGCACTACTACCTGCGCGCAAGCATATGTAATCACTCATCCTCTAAATGTTGCTGTGAGGTTGTGTGTGCGTTAGTCAGTAGAATGCGTGAACCAGAAGTACTGAGTGATGACGAGAGATGAGGAGTGTGACAGATCGAAAGATCTGGAACCGTCCCGAGTGAAACAGGAAAATTGATCTCCTCCCCGGCCTGGCTGCCTGCAGGATGAGGTGACACCGCAGATCAATGCAGAACTCTGGAAATAGGCTGCTCCCTATAAGGATGGGGGGGGGGGGGGGTCTGCTTCTATTTAGGGCCAGGTGTGTGAGTTAGGGAGCGAGAGAGTGTGTGTGTGTGTAGTGCATTGATGAATGACCTATATGACTCCCTTTCTGTGTTATTCTATACAGAAAGTAAATATGCGCGTGATCTATGCTCCTGTTATATCAGTAGACTAGATTGTCTCTGTCTACACTGTAGGAGAGTGTGCGTAAGCATGAGTGTGTGTGTGTGTGTGTGAGACGACTTCTCGACGTGTCAGTGACCATGCGTGTGTGCCTGTGTTTTACAGGGTGTGGGCGCCGTGTCTGTGCTCAAGGAGTGTGCCAGGATGAGACCCGAGGACCCCTCACTGCCCATGTTGGCCGCCAAAGTCTGCATCGGCCAACTGCACTGGGTGAATGACACACACAGTCTCTCTCTATTTCACGATACCTTTACACGACATGCTATGCATACCATCCATACGGGCCGTCGGTCACCATTCAGAATCGCCGCCACCATTATTACATAACCACGCTCCACACGAACGCCCACCTCCGCCCCAACCACTGTGATAACCAGCCTAGCAATGCCGGGCCTGTTGTTGATCCAGGAGGGGGGTAGTGTAGGATTAGGAGACGCATGGTGGCATGGCAACAGAGGGGCTAGAGATCAGATGTGGCTGGGGAGACTAAGGAGCTTACAGCCTTACAATCACAATAGGATACTATGGGACCAAAGAGCAACACATTACACATCTTGACCCTTGGAACTACGCATTTGCACTGTATTGTCTGGGAGTCTGGGACTTTGGGACTAGAGTCATTCGAGGGTCTTTGACCCCTAGTTTTGACCCCTAGTAGGAGTGGAGTGACCAATAGGGATTTGTGTCCGACTGTGGAATGTTATTTTTATTGTTGAAAGAAATATATATGATTTTTGTTGCATTATTTGATTGTAAAAATTACATTTAGGGAGTTTAATAAGGGAAAGAAATCCAAATGTTTTCAATATTATTACGCTGAACAAAAATATAAACGCAACATGCAACAATTTCTAAGATTTTACTGAGTTACAGTTCATATAAGGAAATCAATCAATTGAAATAAATAAATGAGGCCCTAATTAGGCCCTATTACATGACTGGGAATAGAGTGGCTGTGCAAAGTTACTGGATATTGCCGGGAACTGGAACAAGCTGTATTACACGTCGATCCAGAGCATCCCAAACATGCTCAATGGGTGACAAGTCTGGCACATTTTCAGCTTCCAGTATTAATGTACAGATCCTTGCAACGTGGGGCTGGGCATTATCATGCTGAAACATGAGGTGATGGCGGCGGATGAATGACACGACAATGGGCCTCAGGATCTTGTCACGGTATCTCTGTGCATTCAAATTGCCATCGATAAAATGCAATTGTGCTCGTTGTACCATAACCCCACTGCCACCATGGGGTACTCCGTTCACAACATGGACATCAGAAAACCACTCGCCCACACGACGCCATACACGCTGTCTGCCCAGTACAGTTGAAACTGAGATGTGTCCATGAAGCACAAGCATTTCGCTACACTCGCATTAACATCTGCTAACCAGGTGTATGTGACCAGTACAATTTGATTTGATTTGAAGAGCACACTTCTCCAGTGGCCATCGAAGGTGAGCATTTTGTCCACTGAAGTCGGTTACGATGCCAAACTGCAGGTCAGGTCAAGACCCTGGTGAGGATGACGAGCACGCAGATGAGCTTCCTGAGACGGTTTCTGACCGTTTGTGCAGAAATTCCTCGGTTGTGCAAACCCACAGTTTCATCAGCTGTGCAGGTGGCTGGTCTCAGATGGTCCCGCAGGTGAAGAAGCCAGATGTGGAGGTCCTGTGCTGCCGTGGTTACACGTGGTCTGCTGTTGTGAGGCCAGTTGGATGTACTACAAAGTTCTATAAAACAATGTTTTTTTTAACACTGTTCTACAACAGTATGCTTAAACTTTTGAAGTATTTGCTTTGCTAGACCTAAAGCATAATGTTTGCTTTTTAAATGTTGTTTTATGTTCTAAATCTAGAAAAACATGCTAACGGAATTACCCCTGGAGCATTTAATAATGCATATTTGAATAATCTTATTTTAGTATTAAACAATAAAACATTTTTTTAAAAATGAATCACTGGAAAATATAAACAAACTGTTGAGATTAACATGATTTAAAAGCTTACAAACAGGGTTGTCAGACTATTTTAAATGTCTTGGGGGAAAAAAATGATATTTTTTTTGTGACATTTATGTCATTAAACGTTATCTAAAAACGCGCCAACTCCGTTTTGTTTCATATTCGCATATGTTGTAGCTTAGATCCTAATTTGACATCATCTGAGTTGGGTCATTTGTGTTGTGCCCGCCATCGGTAGAGACACAACATGCTCTTGAATAAAGGAGCACCTTTATCTCCTAAATGTTTAGCCATTTCCATGGGCAAATATCTTTTGTTTAAATCAAAATGGACACTGTCAAAAAGGAACTCAATTCAAATGGATATATCCCATAATAACATAATGGCTCTCTTCCTTTCTATTGTATGGAACTTTGTTGATAGTGTCCGTATTCTGAGAAAGAGAGGGATAGAGAATGAGGAGGAGGAGGATGAGGGAGGGGAGAGATAGAAAGAGAGAGGAAAGGGGAGGGGGAACAGTCAGGGAGAGTCTAAGCAGCTGTCCTGCTGTTCTGCTGGCACCGTGTCAAAAGCAATTCACCGACCCCTCCCCATACCTCACACTGAGTGACACGGTTTTACCTCGTCCCAGCTCAGCCACACGGGGGACTCTAGTGCGCTGTTCTTCACCTGAATCTACAGTGTCCTTAAACTAACCACACACTGCCCACGATACAGCCCTTCAGACTATACAAACGCTCTATGCTATGCAAACACAAAAGCTCACTAAACAAGACAATCCGAAACCAACTGAACATGCCTTTAAATCCTTGAGCTCACAGTTGAGCTCACAAGGTTAGTAAGTACTTCAGCAGACCCATACCACATCGGACTGTTATCTTTGCGTGTATCTGTGTGTGATAGCTGGAGGAGGCTGAGGCCCTGTCTCAGAGTGTGGTGTCCATGGGAGAGGAGGCTGCAGAGTTCCTGTCCCGTGCGTACCTGACTGTGGGGCTGTGCTGCAGTCTGCAGGCCTCTGACGGTAAGAGACACCACTATGAGCTGCTCTACGAGGCAGGATTGGTTTCCTCTAACAAACGGTGGCCCTTGTCCCGATTCACCGGGAATCCGCCATTGAGAGAACCCACGGAACTCACTTGTCCTGATAATCCACACTTTCATTAATTGGCCTTCCCCGTCGCCTGTGCAGTATTTCATTCAGAGGTGAATTGTGTCGGAATGAATATGAGTTGGTACTCACAAAGGGCGACTAATATTTTCAGGATTCAGAACTGTGCGATAAATACCGTAAACCTCATTATAATCCACCATGAAAATGTCGCCCAAAATGCCTTGTTCTCCACTGATGGATTTGTCCATCTGTACCTAATCTCTCTCCAGCCACTCTGAAAGCTGATCGGGATGGGTTCAACAGACGAGCACTGCAAAATCTGCATAAGTACGTACCAACCTCTCTCTGTCAGTCTAAGTAAGTATCCTTTGCCACGAGGCTTGGCTTGTGCAATTCAGAACGGCTCATAGGAGCAGGAGCCCATCTCCTGTTTCTGTAGCGCGAGGCAGCTTGATGTACAAGTACACCCCCTGGACAGGACGCTAGTCTATCACAGGGCCTTACCCCGAATCTATCTCCTTAATGCTGAATGCCAAGCAGAGACACATCGGGTCCCATTTTTACAGTCTTTTGTGTGACTCAGCCGGGGATCAAACTCCCAACCTTCCAATCTCAGGGCGGACAATCTAACCACAAGGCCACTCTGTCAATCTAGGTTGGTCTTAACCTGTGTGTTTGTTTTTATAATTAGCGTACACTACAGTTTGTGTGTTATTCTGCATTGTCATTGAGTGTGATCTCTCTCCTCTGAAGAGCCCATGCACTGGATCCCCATGATGCTAAGATTGCTCTCTACCTGTCTCTCCAGCTGGCTCTTGTACGCCAGGTCAGTCAGCACTGCCACACACACATATACTGTAGTACACACACCACTACGGCTCCTCATAGTGGTTCTCCATCTTCTGGATCTTCTACGCAGAAGTTTCGGTTTCTCCTCTCCCCATTCACTGTGGGTATGTGTGTGAGCAGGTGGCAGCTGCCATGGATCCCCTGCAGGTGGCTCTGTCTCTGCGTGGGGACGACCTGCACTCCCTCCACCTACTGACCCTTCTGCTTAGTGCCCAGAAACACCACCAACATGCCCTCGAAACCCTCACACTAGCGCTCAGCCAACACCCTGAGAACTTCAAGTAGGTCGCCACTCTCCTGTATCATGGAACTGTGTGTGTGTGTGTGTGTGTGTGTGTGTGTGTGTGTGTGTGTGTGTGTGTGTGTGTGTGTGTGTGTGTGTGTGTGTGTGTGTGTGTGTGTGTGTGTGTGTGTGTGTGTGTGTGTGTGTGTGGGTAGAGAGCCTAACTCTGGTGTGTGTCACCCAGCCGGGTGCTCTGGAGGCCCAGGCCCAGACCTCTGTGTGGGGATAGGGTGTCTGAGCTCCTCACTAGAGCCACACACACTCACTGAAGGCCTTATTTAGATGTGCCAGACCGGGCATCCGCACTGCGCTGAGGAGTCTACCCACACACCCTTACCCTTTTCACACTGCCGCACTGACCCCAACTCTTCCATGTAGGTTGGAGTTGCAGTACTCCCTCTCTCTGAGAAGCAGACAACATTATGCAGTAATAAAAAACCACAGACACACATTAGTCGACCATGCAATTGGCCCATGCCACAGTGTTGCTATAAGAATAATATGCATATTTGAAAGCCACATGGTATTTTGAGTATTTCGCAGTGCCACCTCACCCTAGAGTCTGCAATAATGATCTAAGACATGTTCTTCACAGCACGACCATTTGGGGTCAGTGTTGGTCTCTATGGTGTCAAGAAGAGAGGGGTACAGTGAAAATAGATAGCGGTAAATTAATGATATATAGAGACAGGTAAATAAGGAGATATGGAGTCAGAGAAGGACAGAGCGAATCAAACATTGTTGCATTTATATCGTATTTGTAGCAATATATATATATATATATATATATATATACAGTGCCCTGCGAAAGTATTCGGCCCCCTTGAACTTTGCGACCTTTTGCCACATTTCAGGCTTCAAACATAAAGATATAAAACTGTATTTTTTTGTGAAGAATCAACAACAAGTGGGACACAATCATGAAGTGGAACGACATTTATTGGATATTTCAAACTTTTTTAACAAATATAAAACTGAAAAATTGGGCGTGCAAAATTATTCAGCCCCCTTAAGTTAATACTTTGTAGCGCCACCTTTTACTGCGATTACAGCTGTAAGTCACTTGGGGTATGTCTCTATCAGTTTTGCACATCGAGAGACTGACATTTTTTCCCATTCCTCCTTGCAAAACAGCTCGAGCTCAGTGAGGTTGGATGGAGAGCATTTGTGAACAGCAGTTTTCAGTTCTTTCCACAGATTCTCGATTGGATTCAGGTCTGGACTTTGACTTGGCCATTCTAACACCTGGATATGTTTATTTTTGAACCATTCCATTGTAGATTTTGCTTTATGTTTTGGATCATTGTCTTGCTGGAAGACAAATCTCTGTCCCAGTCTCAGGTCTTTTGCAGACTCCATCAGGTTTTCTTCCAGAATGGTCCTGTATTTGGCTCCATCCATCTTCCCATCAATTTTAACCATCTTCCCTGTCCCTGCTGAAGAAAAGCAGGCCCAAACCATGATGCTGCCACCACCATGTTTGACAGTGGGGATGGTGTGTTCAGCTGTGTTGCTTTTACGCCAAACATAACATTTTGCATTGTTGCCAAAAAGTTCCATTTTGGTTTCATCTGACCAGAGCACCTTCTTCCACATGTTTGGTGTGTCTCCCAGGTGGCTTGTGGCAAACTTTAAACAACACTTTTTTTGGATATCTTTAAGAAATGGCTTTCTTGCCACTCTTCCATAAAGGCCAGATTTGTGCAATATACGACTGATTGTTGTCCTATAGACAGAGTCTCCCACCTCAGCTGTAGATCTCTGCAGTTCATCCAGAGTGATCATGGGCCTCTTGGCTGCATCTCTGATCAGTCTTCTCCTTGTATGAGCTGAAAGTTTAGAGGGACGGCCAGGTCTTGGTAGATTTGCAGTGGTCTGATACTCCTTCCATTTCAATATTATCGCTTGCACAGTGCTCCTTGGGATGTTTAAAGCTTGGGAAATCTTTTTGTATCCAAATCCGGCTTTAAACTTCTTCACAACAGTATCTCGGACCTGCCTGGTGTGTTCCTTGTTCTTCATGATGCTCTCTGCGCTTTTAACGGACCTCTGAGACTATCACAGTGCAGGTGCATATATACGGAGACTTGATTACACACAGGTGGATTGTATTTATCATCATTAGTCATTTAGGTCAACATTGGATCATTCAGAGATCCTCACTGAACTTCTGGAGAGAGTTTGCTGCACTGAAAGTAAAGGGGCTGAATCATTTTGCACGCCCAATTTTTCGGTTTTTGATTTGTTAAAAAAGTTTGAAATATCCAATAAATGTCGTTCCACTTCATGATTGTGTCCCACTTGTTGTTGATTCTTCACCAAAAAATACAGTTTCATATCTTTATGTTTGAAGCCTGAAATGTGGCAAAAGGTCGCAAAGTTCAAGGGGGCCGAATACTTTCACAAGGCACTGTATATATATATATATATATATATTATATATATATATCTACATTACCAGTCAAAAGTTTGGGCACACCTACTCATTCCAGGGTTAAAAAAAATAAAAAATAAACTATTTTCTACATTGTAGAATAATAGTGAAGACATCAAAACTATGAAATAAAACCTATGAAATCATGTAGTAACCAGAAAAGTGTTAAACAAATCAAAATATGTTTTATATTTGAGATTCTTCAAAGTAGACACCCTTTGCCTTGATAACAGTTTTACACACTCTTGGCATTCTCTCAACCAGATTCATGAGGTAGTCACCTGGAATGCATTTCAATTAACAGGTGTGCCTTGTTAAAAGTTAATTTGTGGAATTTTGAGCCATTCAGTTGTGTTGTGACAAGGTAGGGGTGGTATACAGAAGAATGCCCTATTTGGTAAAAGTCCAAATCCATATTATGGCAAGAACAACTCAAATAAGCAAAGATAAACAACAGTACACCATTACTTTAAGACATAAAGGTCAGTTAATCCGGAAAATGTCAAGAACTTTGAAGTTTCTTCAAGTGCAGTCGCAAAAACCATCAAGCACTATGATGAAACTGGCTCTCATGAGGACCGCCACAGAAAAGGAAGACCCCGATTTACCTTTGCTGCAGAGGATAAGTTCATTAGAGTTACCAGCCTCAGAAATTGCAGCCCAAAGAAATGCTTCAGAGTTCAAGTATCAGACACATCTCAAAATCAACTGTTCAGAGGAGACTGCGTGAATCAGGCCTTCATGGTCGAATTGCTGCAAATAAATCACAACTATTTATTTTAAATGTTTTAATTTAACCTTTATTTAACTAGGCAAGTCAGTTAAGAACAAATTCTTATTTACAATGATGGCCTACCAGAAGGCAAAATGCCTACTAAAGGACACCAATAATAAGAAGAGACTTGCTTGGGCTAAGAAACACGAGCAATGTACATTAGGCCAGTGAATATCTGTCCTTTGGTCTGATGAGTTCAAATTCGTGATTTTTGGTTCCAACCGCCTTGTCTTTGTGAGATGCAGAGTAGGTGAACGGATGATCTCTGCACGTGTGGTTCCCACCATGAAGCATGGAGGAGGAGGTGTGATGGTGTCGGGGTGCTTTGCTGGTGACACTAGCGATACGCCATCCCATCTGGTTTGCGCTTAGTGGGAGTATCATTTGTTTTTCAGCAGGACAATTACGCAAAACACAACTCCAGGCAGTGTAAGGGCTATTTGACCAAGAAGGAGAGTGATGGAGTGCTGCATCAGAAGACCTGGCCTCCACAATCACACGAACCTCAACCCAATTGAGATGGTTTGGGATGAGTTGGACCGCAGATTGAAGGAAAATCAGCCAACAAGTGCTCAGCATATGTGGGATCTCCTTCAAGACTGTTGGAAAAGCAGTCCTCATGAAGCTGGTTGAGAGAATACCAAGAGTGTGCAAATCTATCATCAAGGCACAGGGTGGCTACTTTGAAGAATCTAAAATATAAATATATTTTCATTTGTTTAACACTTTTTTGGTTACAACATAATTCCTTATGTGTTATTTCATAGTTTAGATGTCTTCACAATTATTCTACAATGTAGAAAACAGTAAAAATAAAGAAAAATCCTTGAATGAGTAGGTGTGTCCAAACTTCTGACTGGTATTGTATATGTATATATATGTATCATCAAAGCTTATATTCTAGTGATTTCTCTCCCTCATATGCATATGCAGACACATTCCTTCTCCATAGAGACATTTGACTGACCCATTTAAGAGCTTTTTGTCAGGCTCAGCCCATCACAGCCCTCCCTGCGCCAGGAATGCCCATCGCCCCGGTAACCATGAGGTCATATCGGCGGAGGGAGCAGTCAACATCTGTTGTTAAATAGAAAAAGAGGGAATGTGTGAAGAATTTGTGCTGAAGACGATTTGGTTTGAATAGCATTCGTACACAATGACATGCATGTACAGTATGTGCACGCGTGTGCATGTGCGTGTGACGCTAGTCATCGGATTTCTGCACCACAGCAGCACAGACTGTCAATTTGTTGTAGCACACACTGAATCCTTGTGCTTTCTCTCTCACTTTCTGTCTTTCTTGGTCCCCAAATAGAAGGCATTTACTCTACGATAAAAATACCCGTGTACACACACGTTCCTGTAGTGTAAAGACGCAAATCTCGATTCATTTCTCACGTCTCGTACACCACCTCCATAGGTAGCACAGGAGACCCCCCCCCCCCCCCAAAAGACAAACATCTCTTCGAGCCATATCATGCCACAGTAAATATCTTAATAGCAGACAGTAATTGGATGAAACAGTTGAAATGTGTAGACATTGTCCTTATTATTTGACATGTTTTTATTGAGATTTGACCTGAAAATGCAGTACTAGCCTGTTGCATTCTTAAATGGCCGGCGTGGCTTTATAAGTAAACAGCTGGGAAACGCTACTGTCTTTTTATCTCTCTATTTCCCGTCTTTTTTTTAATCTCTGTCTCTGTTTGAAATTGTTATCAGCTAGTAAACAGGCATTTTTAGCACAAAGCGAAAGAGCTGTGGAGGCTGTGGAAAGGGAGGGGGGAAGGGAGGCGAGAGAGACAGAGAGAGAGAGAGAGAGAGAGAGTGTAGTCTCGCAGTTTGTTCTAAAGAAAATGATTAATCCCAGGCTTTGATTCTGCATTCATCTTGCGGCATGTCACAAGATGAGTGTGCTTGCACACACACACATACACACACACACACACACACACAGTAGGAAGCCCACTAACACACGGCACACCACTCCTCTACTAAACGCTGCTCTGCACGGTAGCTAATAGGAAACCCACTGGCCCCGCTGACAGGTGTATCCGTAACACCACGTCTGTCAGCAACAGTTTTCATCCTCATGTCAGATGACACTTCGTGCATATCTCTCGCCCCTCCATCCCTCCCTCCATCACCCCAGCCCTTCCACCCACCCGTTAACCGGTAACGGGCCACATTTCACCGGGTGTTTTTCCCCTGCTGCCGGGCCGTCTGGCTGTGCTATTGATCACCAGTGCTATCGTTAGGCTTGGGCGATTATATACCGTATACCGGGGTATTTTCAAATACTGTCGGTATAATTTTGGGTTGGGGGCAACCCGCCTTGCGGGTGCTGCGGGGGTGTGTGCTACGCAATTGCTTAAAGCTAACTATGAGTTAAGTATAACTATAAGAAATCTTAGCTGTGTCAAATCAATTATATCCAGCTCAGGGCTCCAGCTATGCATTTGGTTTGCTAACTTGCTAAGTGGCTAGATGTCAAGATCAAGCTTCTTGGTTACAGCAGAGACATTCAATCCCTTCCTGAATCAAGACCCCTGTTGCCTAACTTGTTTTGCGAGTCAAACAATAGCGCCCCCTGTGTGCACTTCCGGTAATACCGTATACCCTGGTATGGTACAGAAATGGTATGACTGTAAGAAAATCTGGATAGTGCCCAACCCAAGCTCTCTGTCAGTAAAAGGTGAGCAGAGAGAGGAATAATTTGAAGAGGCTCCAGTTGGGGGAGCAGGGAGACAGGAAGAGACAGACAAACAGCAGGCAGACAGACAGGCATCCGCTTTGGGGCTTCTTTCTCTCTCACGGATGAGTAAGGGCCCTGACTCTTTCTCTCTCCCTCTTTCTGTCTTTTCCCTTCACATACTGTACCTCTCTCTTCCTTTCCCAGCTCAGCCTCCCACTGTAGCATATTGTAACCCCCCAGACTCACACAGTTCCTATCTGTTGAAAAACAGAGGACCAAAGCTCTATGAACAAACAGTGATAAACATGCTTATCCTATATGATGGTAGCATCAGGTCCTGGTTGACGTGCCAACGGTATGTGCTGACCTAGCAAACACATGTTGTGTCAACATTGAGCCAATGTTGTGTGTGTGTGTGTGGGGGGGGGGGGGGGGGGTTCCTGATGTGTCGAGTATATGGTACAGCACACCAATGTGTGTATCGATGTGTAAAGTGCTAATGGTGTACTAATTGATGCATGCTGTGTTGATGTGTTGCTGTCTGTGCTCCTTGTCACTCAGTCTGCTGTTCACTAAGGTGAAGCTGGAGGAGGCTCTGTATGGGCCGGGCGTAGCACTCCAGACCTGCCAAGACATGCTGCAGCTATGGCAGAGCCGCTATGACTTCACACGTACCAGGTGTGTGTATGGGTGTGTGTGTCTGTGTCTATATGTCCGCCTGCCTGCCTGCCTGTCTCTCTGTTTATGTGGTTAATGAGTGTGTTACATGTGGGTGTCTGTCTCTTGTGTCTATAATGTGTTTGTGTTTCATGTGTGGGTGTGTGCATGCACGTGTGTGCTCGTGAGTGTGTTTGTCTACTGCACTGGGTGCGTGGCTATAATGGCTGCTGCTGAGTGGGAGCTGGGAAGGATTCTGCTGTGTATTGATTAGCTGCCATGTGGTGTTGCAGTGAGGGGGATGACAGCAGCAGTATCCACCCACCAGAGCCACTTCCACTCAACCGCAAACCCAGTGGCCTCCACCTCACCCTGCCAGACTTCCAGGACAGTGAGACTGGTTTGTACTGTCCACAGCCTCTTGGGTGTATTGATGTCCATGTAACCTTTGTTTAGACAGGTTTGTCTCATTGAGATAATACACAAATCTATTTAGCAAGAGCGACCAGTATTTGGATAGTGTATCTTTACAAAATATGATCTGCTGTTTGTAAACGAGAGGCTTTCGTGTATGTGTATTGATTCAGAATGAACTGTTCAAGGACCAGAGTCCGTATCCACAAAGCATCTCAGAAAAAGAACCTAAGAATTTTGTTAAAACCTGGGGCCATATCCACAAAGCTCTTTGAGTAGAAAATTGTAAGTGCTGAGAATAGAGACATTTTACTCCTACTCTTATGGGTAAAAATAAAAGCTATGCATGAAGCCTCTTTAGTCATAAGAGTCCACTATAGTTGACAGAATTTCTGGACACCACATGCAATGTCCTAACCAGTTAAGAGTTACCAGCAGGTATTTATTGATAATAGAGTCAGTGGTTCCTGTGCGTTTTGATATGATCAAACCATAAATAATCTACACCCATAGGCCTTATATCTTGCACTATTGAGAGTTATTTCACGAGGGCTATTTCACATGACATGCCTAAATACTTCTTACCACTAGGATAATAAATAAACTATCGATTATGTAATTACCAAACGTGATTTCAATGTATCCCTCTGGAGCCCATCATCACGTTGTTTTAAAAAAAAAGATGCCTGCATTGGGCATGACAATAAATTGGGCAATTGAAAGCATCTTGGGTTTATGTTAACTTTGATTGTGTTCGATGAAAATTATAGGCCTTTCAAACATTGTATACAACTTTGTATGCAACATCATTGTCAGGTGACTTGATTGATGACTACTGTGCCAATGCGATTTCGATATGTTGAACGGGGGTGTGACGAGTGTTTTGATATAACGGCAATGTTGTCAAAATTCCGCTTTCAACGACTTTCAGAATTGGTAAATAAAAAAATTTAAAAACGTTATGCATACCAACATATTAGCACAGAGTTTTGTACTGTCTTTGATAATATTAGGCAATAATTAAGGGTAGGCAAAGTGACTGCGTCACGCGAAAATGATATCAAAACGTTTTATCATTGCAACATTTGATGTAGGCTACAGTTACTGTGGTTGTATGAAGCGTACGATCGAAGTGACAGCTGGCGATAGGTTGTATTCCCCATCATTACAACAAAGGCAATGAACGTAATCGCCATCTTTCCTTTGCGGTACCTCAGACTGTCGTGGTTTTAAGGAAAGATAGCGACGACACACATTAGCGTTGACATTGTTGCAAATTATGGGGAATAACCAATCGCGACGAGGCATCTCCAACTGTGAACTAACTCTGTCACGCTTCAGACAACCACAGTGACTGTACATAAAATGTTGCAGTGGTAAAATATTTGATATAATTTTCGCCTGACACGATCACTTGACCTACTCTTAATTATTGCCTAATATGTTGGCATGCATAATTGTTTGTATTTTTTTTAACCAATTCTGATGGTTGTTTAAAAGCGTAATTTTGACAATATTACCGTTATATCAACACTCTCGTCACTCCCGTTTTAAAAATTCTAAATCGCTTTAGCGCAAAAGCCAAGCGCCAATAATAAGATAAAAATAAGTGACTTGCCGATAATGTTGACAACGTTGCATACAACGTTAGATCTTTCAATCATTCTCATCGAACACAGTCAAAGTTAACATAAGCCCTAGATGCCTGCAATTGCCCAACGTATAGGCATTGACGCCTACTGTGCCAAAGTGCCAAAGATAGAGCATTTTTAAACGGGAGTGACGAGTGTGTTGAACTAACAGTAATATCGTCAAATTACCCATTTAACAGCCATCAGAATTAGCCAAATCTATCCATCCATCCATCCATCCGGACACCAACATATTATTTATGAGTGTCAAAGTAATAGTTTCAGGCCAAAATTATATCAAACATTTTACCATTGAAATATGTGATGTACAGTCACATTCACGGTTGTTTTTTGAAACATGCAATTGAGTTCACAGCTGGCGATGTCTCATTGCGATTGGTTATTCCCCATCATTTGCAACAACGTTAATGACGGTAATTACTATGTTTCCTTTGCAGTACCTCAAACAGTCATGATAACCAGCTGAGATACAGTTTTATGAGTTGATTTTACTCCTGGCTCAGAGATTGTGGAGGCAGTGTCTTAACATCATCCTCAAATCTACTCTGAGCAGGGAGTAGTTTTTGCCTTAAAACAGGTTTTAACAGGTTCCCTGAGATATTTTTTTGAGGTCGTGTCTAGACTTGACAGTTCATGCAGCTTTCGATTTCTGATCATTAGAGTTCTGTTGATAGATTTCCGTCCTACATTTAAATGTGTCTACCATGTCCACAGTGTGCCCGGATTCCCTTTTCCCGCAATATATTCAAATGCCGGTATGCATTCTACAAATGGTGGAATAGGCAAAAAAATATTCTGATAATCCTCATCAACAACCTTAATCGTCTCCGTGTAGGAGATTCGATTGACCGCTCTAACTTTTGCCACTTCAATCTCCTTCGCCCTTAAAAGGCACTCCAGGAAGTTGGGATCATGATCCCAGCACAATTGCAACACCGTCGTCCTTCTCCACACTGTTCTTCAATATACTCTGTCTGTCTACACACACTTGAAACGTAGCCAGATCCTTTACAATTGTTACACTGCAATGGCTTGCGGATGAAAGCTCTTACAGCGTATCTTACATAACTAAGCTTCACATGCGTAGGTATTTGCTCTTTATAAGAAAACAACAGGACCGACAGACTTTCTTATTTTTCTCCATTCACCCAGCGGGTCAGACACCAGGCCCCATCCACACCAGGAATTCTCTTTAGGTATTCAACCTGAACGTGTGCCGTCACCCCTGAGATGACTCCATTGACGGGTGCTCTACTCCGAAGTTCAAAACACAAAACTTCTGCTGTTCGGATTCTTTTGATGCTCCTGGTCACTCTGACAGACTCCACTTTTCCCAGCGCATACTTCACCATTTTCGACACCTCAAACGGGTTTCCCACTTTTGCATTCTTACTAAAAAACAAACACATCCCAACTACAAGCGATTCATTATCGTTCATACACGTGTCCTCCACTCCAATTTTAGACAATTTCCTTTTTGTTCCAGCTTTCGCTACTACTGTTGTCCATTCAAAACATTCGTTTTCACCAACTTTGCTAGATGCGCTGCTTGATTCAAACTCAGCATCCACTTCAGCCATCTTTCCTTTGTCCTCACTCTTCAGACTCTAACTCGACTTTTTATTTTGTGTCTTCCTCTGCTTTTTTTCTTCCTTTGTAAATATCAGCTAGCTAGCTAGCGTTTATGAGGCCGGCAAACACGCTAGGAACATAGTTCTTCCAACGTTATAATGAAACGGTTCCTCGGTCCCAAGACACACGTTTTCTGGAGACTTGTGGGAGGCGTGCTGATGACGTTGACCACTGTATGCGCTTTCAGTAGCCTGATTGAGTCCAGACTGAGGAGAAATCCGCACACAATGCATCCCCGACCACCTCCTGAAGTTGTCAGACAGATCTGAACACAATCAGAACATAAAGTACCTTTTCAAATGCGATCTTCATATTCTGATAGCAGAAGTCGCATGTAAGTGTCAAGTGTAGACTGAGATGCTTTGTGGATAGGGGCCTAGGCTCTGTGTGTATGTGTACTGACTAAGTATCAACTGTTCCTAGATCAAGCTCTGTGTGTGTGATAGTGTATAGTGCTGTATGTGTGCTGACTATGAACTGTCCCTGGGTCAGGTTCTCAGAGCGGTCCGTCTATTGCTCTATCCCGCCTGGAGCATGCCATGTCAGAGGTGTCAGCCATCAGCTCCGCCCACAAACAGGGCCCCACCTACATATGGACCACCCTGGAGCGCATCTGGCTGCAAGCAGGTACAGGAGGGAGGGAGTGTACATAACTATCTAGTGTACACTGGAGTCAGCTAGGACAAGCTTCTTACCCACTGAAATTAGCTACAGGAGGGAGTGTAGACTCTACCACCGGAGTGTACACTACTGCTGCCAGCTATAGGAAGCGAGCGAGAGTGCACTCCACTGGAGCTAGAGGGCAGGGGTGTGCATCCTACCCTATAATTGTGAACTGAGCAGAGAGAAAGGCCATCACTGTACCGATGGATGAGTTAGGGTCAAGTTCCCTGTGTTGGATTTTAAGCAAAGGTAGTTTTCGTCATCTGGCATTTGTCTTCTATTTGACCCTTGAGAGTAATTTCACTGAAAAACCCACTGAACTTTACATCACATGTACAGTAGATACACATATACTGTACCTCAGTCAGTCGTTAGAGGCATCTGTTATATCTCCCTCCCAGCACAGACCGAGCCAGTGTAGTGAATGTACCTGTGTGTGACCCAGGGTGTGTTCCCCTCTCCCAGACAGGCAGGCCCAGGCAGGATGTGTGGCTGGGCAGTCATGCCCATGTCTCTCCCCTCCCTCTCCAGTCACATTCCTCTGTCATGTGGATCATCAATTCCTGCCTCAAATCTCATATCTTGATCGGCCCAACAGGCAGGCAGCACGAACACACACAGCACTTCTCCTCAGGGCAGGACACAACCACCCAGCATGACCTGGCTCCGCACACGCACACACACACACGCGCGCGCATAGGCACCGAAACACACACACACACAGCCACTATGCATGATCTCACACACACTCACATGTAGGCACAGAGGAGGTGGATTCGTTAATATTATTCATGTTCTTCATTATGGTGTCAAGCCCAGGTGAGGAATATGAACAATTGTTTATAGAAAATGGGATCCGGAATAGTGATTTTCTATTTTCTGAGTAGCGTTATTTGAGGGCATAATAGCGTGCGCAAATAGCTCCCATCTGTGCCCACTTTGAAAAACAGATAAACAAACATTCACACACTTTACTTGGCTACCGCATAAAGGCATATACGGTGTTGGCGCACACACGCACGCATGCACGTACCACGCACGCACACACACAGGCTAAGTGAATGTGTTTTAGGCAAGCCTCCCCTCAAGAGTTTCTAATGGTTAAGCTGTCATCACTCTGGTGTCCACTCTCCCCCAGAGACAGCTCTATCCCAATGTCCTGCCCTCCATTGGTCAGTGGTGGCCTGAGGGAGGGGCCTGTGGACGGCCCACTATCTAGCCTGTAATTGGCCAGTGTTGTGCTTGCGGGCGTGTCTGTGCTGAGGGCAGCCTGGGGTTTGTCTTGAGCCACAGCAGCAGCATGCAATGCCCTTATTTAGGCATGAGCCTCATTACTTCCCAGGCACTGCATTCGGTCTTGTTTGTGTGTCTGTCAGGGTAAATATGCGTCTGTATCTCTGTGCCTATGACTGAATCTTCTTTCAGTCCATTATGTGGGTATGTGTCCAATGTCATGTTGGTACAGTATGTGTCCTTTCCTCTGTTGCGACATATTCCCCAAGTCAACCTTGTGAATGAGAATGAGTCCTGAAACAACATACCTGGTAAAACAAAGAGAAATGAAACAAGAATCATTCATGTCGAACGACGGTGGCCGTGCAGTTGGTGATGTGACGTGTTAGCCTGGCTTTATCAGCACATACTGTTGTCAGCTGTCTCAACCGATGATTGAGCCCTCTCCCCCGTCTCTCTCTCTCTCTCTCTCTCGCCTCCCGCCATCTCTCTCCCATAGGAGAGTTGTTCATGGCAGAGGGGCGTGTGAAGGAGGCCCAGTTCTGTGTGCAGGAGGCAGCTGTGCTCTTCCCCAACTCCCACTCCGTGCTGCTGCTAAGGGGCCGGCTGGCCGAGCTCAAAGGGAACCAGGACGAGGCCAAGGGTTTGTACGATGAAGCCCTGGCCATCCACCCCAACGGACACCGCATACTGCTGCACCTGGTGAGAGAGAGAGACACACACATACAGTACGTGTAACACAGTTTTGGTGAGACGCACACATGCACACACACAGTCCTGGTAAGAGTCACCACACACAAAGACCTGGGGCACATCAACAGGCCTATTACCCTCAGTAATAACAGATAACCATCTTGAAAATATTTCCTGTGAGCCACAGCACTCTGTAAGAAATGGTCCAATCATAAAGAGTCCCAGATCTACCTCTCCCCCCAGATCTCCCTCTCCCCCCAGATCTCCCTCTCCCCCCTCATCTCCTGGATCCAACTCTCCCATTACCCTACATGCTGTCTCCATAGTGACCATACATTGGTTGTGTAGCCGTAAATGCTTCTCTGGCTTAAACAGTGGCCGCAGTGTGACCACATAAGGCCAGTACCTTTCTCTCGCTCGTGTGCTTGTGTGTGTGTGGGGGGGGGGGGGGGGGGGGGTGAGAGAGGGTGTATGTGTGGGGTGAGAGAGGGTGCTCTTGGCTTCCATATTTGGCCAGTGGGAGTACCAATCCCTGGGGTGAGGAGCTGAAACACAGCCAGCTGGCACTGGCCCACTGTCTCCTATGACAGATCTGTGTCTGTATCACTGTGAGTGCGTGTCACTGTGTGTGTGTCCAAGTGTGCGCCTGCATGTGTTTTTCTGTGCGTATGTGTAAGCAGAACAGCATGTTATGTGGAGTATGGCCAATCCTGCTTGCTCCAATCCAAGTATTACAATTCAGAACCAATAATGCAGTTTCTCCTCTGAGAGACAGTATCTCCAGTTAGGATGGGACCTTTTTAAATGTGTGTGGGTGCGGTAGGTTCCCCACAATGCCCATTCAATTCAACTCTCTGCCTGTACTAGTTTGCTGTTTAAAGGATTTTGGTGATCATCCTAACCTCCTATCCCTTAACCGTGGTGGCCATTTTGACATGGTCCTGTTCTCGTTTTATGAGCTTTGTTTACAAGCAAGCTAATAATAACTTGGTTTAACGAGCTACGGTAATTAGAAATGCAGCTAGCTCAACACCGTTAGCGGATGTTCTCCAGACTTGCTCGCCCTTCCGCTCGCTGCCTAGCAACAGCTCATTCCCTCCATCTTTCTGGGCGTTACCCCAAAATATCCTCCCCCAACTCCCCAATAAAACAGTGTTATACCGTGATGATGTTGTCTATATTCAACATAACCAGCGGTTACACCAAGGGAGAGGCTTATCCAGACAATGCTATTATTACATTCACTTGGCCTATGCAGTAGTATTAGATTCACTCGGCCTATACAGTAGTATTAGACTCACTCGACCTACACAGTAGTATTTGATTCACTCGGCCTATACAGTATTATTAGATTTACTCGGCCTATACAGTAGTATTAGATTCACTCAGCCTACACAGTAGTATTTGATTCACTCAGCCTACACAGTAGTATTTGATTCACTCGGCCTATACAGTATTATTATATTCAATCAGCCTATACAGTAGTATTAGATTCACTAGGCCTATACAGTAGTATTATATTCACTCAGCCTATACAGTAGTATTTGATTCACTCGGCCTATACAGTATTATTAGACTCACTCGACCTATACAGTAGTATTAGATTCACTAGGTCTTTATACTGTTTGTCAGTCCTATACTCTGTTCTCACACTACCAGCCACAGGAACATGAGGTGTGTGTGTTGGTGTGGGTGTGTGACTGATGTGTAAAGTATTTGTCTGTGTGTGTGGGTGTGTAAAGTGTATGTGACTGACTGATGTGTAAAGTATGTACAGTTGAACTCGGAAGTTTACATGCACCTTAGCCAAATACATTTAAACACAGTTTTTCACAATTCCTGACATTTAATCCAAGTAAAAATGTCCTGTCTTAGGTCAGTTAGGATCACCACTTTATTTTAAGAATATGAAATGTCAGAATAATTTAATTAAGAGAGAATGATTTATTTCAGCTTTTATTTCTTTCATCACATTCCCAGTGGGTCAGAAGTTTACATACACTCAATTAGTATTTGGTAGCATTGCCTTTAAATTGTTTAATTTGGGTCAAACGTTTTGGGTAGCCTTCCACAAGCTTCCCACAATAAGTTGGGTGAATTTTGGCCCAGTCCTCCTGACAGAGCTGGTGTAACTGAGTCAGGTTTGTAGGCCTCCTTGCTCGTACATGCTTTTTCAGTTCAGCCCACAAGTTTTTACAGGATTGAGGTCAGGGCTTTGTGATGGCCACTCCAATACCTTGACTTTGTTGTCCTTAAGCCATTCTGCCAACTTTGGAAGTATGCTTGGGGTCATTGTCCATTTGGAAGACCCGTTTGCGACTAAGCTTTAACTTCATGACTGATGTCTTGAGATGTTACTTCAATACATCCACATAATTTTCCTTCCTCATCAAGCCATCTATTTTGTGAAGTGCACCAGTCCCTCCTGCAGCAAAGCACCCCCACAACATGATGCTTCCAACCCCGTGCTTCATGGTTGGGATGTTGTTCTTCGACTTGCAAGCCTATAGATACGTTTGTACCTGTTTCCTCTATCATCTTCACAAGGTCCTTTGCTGTTGTTTTGGGATTGATTTGCACTTTTCACACCAAAGTATGTTCATCTCTAGGAGACGCGTCTCCTTCCTGAGCGGTATGACGGCTGCGTGGTCCCATGGTGTTTATACTTGCGTACTATTGTTTGTACAGATGAACGTGGTACCTTCAGGCATTTGGAAATTGCTCCCAATGATGAACCAGACTTGTGGAGGTCTACACTTTTTTTTCTGAGGTCTTGGCTGATTTCTTTTGATTGTCCCATGATGTCAAGCAAAGAGGCACTGGGTTTGAAGGTAGGCCTTGAAATACATCCACAGGTACACCTCCAATTGACTCAAATGATGTCAATTAGCCTATCAGAAGCTTCTAAAGCCATGACATCATTTTCTGGAATTTTCCAATCTGTTTAAAGGCACAGTCAACTTAGTGTGAATTGTGATACAGTGAAATAATCTGTCTGTAAACAATTGTTGGAAAAATCACTTGTGTCATGCACAAAGTAGATGTCCTAACCGACAAGCCAAAACTATAACAAGAAATTTGTGGAGTGGTTGAAAAACTAGTTTTAATGACTCCAACCTAAGTGTATGTAAACTTCCGACTTCAACTGGGTGATACTTTATGAAAGCCAGTGTAGGTAGTGTGACTCATCCCCAGGGCCAGTTGGTTGGGTGTATTTTAGGATGAATAGTGATGCTTGGGTTGGGAAGCCAGTGGAGCTGATCTTCCCTGCCCTGCCTTCTTCCTGACTCTGCTGTTTAAATGATTCTCACCACAGCTCTCAATGTCCTCCACATCCCAGCACCTCTGCATCCTCTCTCCTCTGTTTTGCTTGCTGCTTCGCTCTGTCAGTTAGCTACACATAGGCCTCTTCTCACTGAACCAGATATATTCCTCTCTGTCTCTTTCTCCTTTCTTCTACTCACACAGACACACATATATATTCACAGACGGATGCAGACACACACACAGACGCATACAGATATACGGTCAAGGGCAATCACTTCATCTCATAGAATGAATTGCGTTTCAGTGATCCAATTCCCCCCCCCCACCCACTCTCTCTTTCTCTCGGTCTCTCTTCTCTCTGGATGGGGGTGGCTGGCAGCTCATTTGATAATGCAAATACATTATTTATAACGCTTCGCTCCTTCTCGGGCGCTTTATGGGATTGCCTAGCAACCAGGGAAATATATTCTATTGAGCAATACCTCTGATAACCAGCTAGAGAGAAAGATAGGAGGGGAGCTGGCTTGTGCCTGTTCGCCATTGTGCATGTGTTCACCTCTTTTTCTTCGTCTCTTTTTCCCTCTCTCTCTGCATTCTCCCTCCCTCTCGTTCTCTTTCTTTGTTTTGTGTTTTTCTTTCTTTCATTCTTTCGCTTTCTCCCACCCCTCCCCCATCTTTCTCTCATTAGCTGAATGGGCGTGTACTTTAGTGATTGGATTAGCTGGTTCAGCTTGTGTAGTGTTGACATAAGGTGTCTCAAATCAGTTGGCTCCCCTGGGTGTATGAGTCAGGTCAGGTCACGAGCAGGTTAGTCCTTTTCCGGAGCGCCCTGAATCTGGCAAGACTAGGGTCAAGCGGGCAAGCGGAGAGACAGGGAGGGGAGATAAAGAGCGGTGATAGAGACAGGGCTACCAGAGGGCTACGAGGGATAACTAAGGCTCCCAGCAATAGGGCTTTTTGGGGATAGGACATTGCAAGGCCAGGGCCCAAGTAATCGTAGCTCACTCTCAGCCCAGCTCCGCCAGCTCAACCAGGCAGGCAGGGATTACATCGCCACCACATCTCTGATAGGATTAGTGGGTTCAGGTGTGGGGCGCCACGCTGGGTCACGGCCCGGGCCACCAGGGTATCAAGGGGATGAGCCTCAGATACATACTACTGGCACAGAGCCCTCTCTGCCTGTCTTTTACTCTCTCGCTCTGTCTGGTTGTCCTTCAATTTCTCTACTGCTGTCTCTCGCTCTCTTCCTCTCTCCGTCTTTCTCGATCTTTCTCTGTTTCGCTCTCTCTCTACTGCTCTCTCCCCTCCTCTCTCTAAACACATGGTTTGTTTTCCTCTGCCTTGTTTACGGCGCAGCATAGGGTGTTTATTTCCTTGAACCATTGACCTAAGAGGATTAGACTTGGCAGCATCATGTAAACCCCGAGGAGAGGAAATACAGTGGTGAAGCCTCACTGTGTGTGTGTGCGCCAGAAACTTCAAAGAATGGAAGAATTTAAACTTCAGAACCGACTCTTGGGTGGTTATTTCCCATAAGTCCCAGTGTGTAAATCCTGGTGACAGTAGGGCAGTGGAATGGCAACGAATAGATCAAAGACCCGCTGGCAGTGTTAGATGATGAGGACGCGAGTGCCTTAACAATGGCAATACACCCACCGTGTGATACTGTATCTTCCACTTTGTCTCTGCACCCCACCTAAGATCTCCTTCCGTCTTTTCTTCAGTTCTGGTCAGTAGCATAGAGAGTATACAGTAACAACTGTAGGAAAAGGAGTGAGAGAGTCTGGAGTTGCAGCAGAGAGGAACTCAGAGACTGAGAGACAGAGGGAGCAGAGCATCCTCATTGGGAGGTTGCGTCAGAGCCCCTAGACAGCTCTCTGAGTTTCAGCCCAATTAATCTGGGGCTTGTGAGCAGAGCCTGCATAACAAGACTCGCCAGTTTGACCTCAGGCAAGCCCTGCACTGGAGGCTGTGTGTGTGTTCATGCCTTTGGTCGGTTTGCGTGATACCCTGTTACGCTGCTGGACTCAGGAGACACACAGAGAGAAGTTTTAAAGAGACATGTCACGCTGGGCTGACCACTACTGCCCTCTCACACAGCCACAAGCACACACACCGACACAAAGTAACACATAGGGAGCAGTCATCCTCATCACACAAACATCCCATCCTTTCTGGAAATGCCTCTGGCTGCAATCACCTGACACGCCTGTGCAAAGGAAGAGTTGGGACAAACAGGAGCTTTAACTAGCAACATCTCATCCTCTTAGGCAGCTGGACATGGCTTCCCCTCCCCTGTTTTTCTGTGTGTCCCATTAAGACCCAAATGTGCCCTTAGTGCCCCTCTGACACGCTATGTCTAGTGTCAGAGGGTTCTCATGAGCTGTGTTCAAATACTCATACTACCCACACTAACCATACTATTTGTGACGTGAATTGAGTATATAGTATGCTTATTGGTCATAGTATGGATGTAGTTAGTATGCCAAAAGTTCCCGGATGTCTTACTAAATTCGCCAAAATATGAAGTATACACGCAGAGGACACTATTTCCGTACTTTAGGGCCCATAATGCAATTCTTCGGGAAATGGGCGTGGCTTCACATCGTTTTCAAATTTGATTCATTGCTTTAAAACCTGTTGCGACGACCAAACCCGGATCCGGGATTCTATTTATAGACCTAAGCTCATTACCATAACGCAACGTTAACTATTCATGAAAATCGCAAATGAAATGAAATAAATATGCTAGCTCTCAAGCTTAGCCTTTTGTTAACAACACTGTCATCTCAGATTTTCAAAATATGCTTTTCAACCATAGGAAAACAATCATTTGTGTAACAGTAGCTAGCTAGCGTAGCATTTAGCGTTAGCATTAGCGTTAGCATTAGCGTTAGCATTTAGCAGGCAACTATCACAAAAACAAGTAAAGCCTTCAAATAAAATAACTTACCTTTGAAGAACTTCTGATGTTTTCAATGAGGAGCCTCTCAGTTAGATGGCAGATGCTCCGTTTTTCCAAAAAGATTATTTGTGTATTAGAAATAGCTCCGTTTTGTACATCACATTTGGCTACCAAAAAAAAAAAAAAAAAAAAAAAAAAACGAAAATTCAGCCCTCAAAACGCGAACTTTTTTCCAAATTAACTCCATAATATCGACTGAAACATGGCAAACGTGGTTTAGAATCAATCCTCAAGGTGTTTTTCCACATATCTCTTCAATGATATATCCTTCGTGGAAGCCTGGTTTCTCCTTGCTCTCAAATGGAAAAATAATTGCACCTGGCTTTACGCTCCAATTTCGACGCAAGGACACCAGGCGGACACTTGGAAAATGTAGTCTCTTATGGTCAATCTTCCAATGATATGCCTACAAATACGTCACAATGCTGCTAACACTTTGGGGGAACGACAGAAAGTGTAGGCTCATTCCTTGCGCAATCACAGCCATATAAGGAGACAATGGAAAACAGAGCTTCAGAAATTCTGCTCATTTCCTGGTTGATGCATCATCTTGGTTTTGCCTGTAGAATGAGTTCTGGGGCACTTACAGACAATATCTTTGCAGATTCTGAAACTTCAGAGTGTTTTCTTTCAAAAACTGTCAAGAATATGCATAGTCGAGCATCTTTTCGTGACAAAATATCGCGCTTAAAACGGGAACGTTTTTTATCCAAAAATGAAATAGCGCCCCTAGAGATCAAAGAGGTTAACTAATTATGACAAATGTTAACAAAATTTTGAGCAATGTAATAAAGTAATTAATTGAGAAGTATGTTGCCTTACACGTTATGTTGGCTGACAATTTGTTAGCTACGATGTCCTTACGAACCACATAGCATATCATTACAGCCGTATGTACGGCTGTAGCTACCTAACGTTGGCTACTTATACAGCAAACGTGCCAGTATATTAACTATAGGCTAGCTAACTAACTACCCAATGTTTATTGACTTGGTTATTCCCGTCCTTCTTAGCTAAATGGTATAGCCATGTGCATTCTCAATGACATTCGGTTGCATTCGTAAATTCGCTCTGGCTATCTACTCCGATTTCAGAGCACTCTCGTCTGAGTGTACCAGAGCGCAGAATAATTAACTTACGAGCGCTCCATATAGGTTGAATATGGCCGGTGTCAGTTAACTTCGGCAAAAAAGCGTAATTAAAACAGTTTGTGTGGATAAGATGAAAACTGCCTAACCAGCTCTGCTTGGGCGAGTAAAATGGTCAGTGGTCACTCTCATTTGCAAGCTAGCCAACGTTAGCTTAAGTGCTTGACTGCCGTTGTAAAGTCAGAACGCTTAAATCAAACCTACTCCTCGGCCAGAGCGCTTTGAGAGCGAAACGCTCTGAATTTACAAACTGAAAATCTGACAACACTCTGAATTTACCAGCGCACTCTGGCACTCCAGGTTGAATTTAAGAACACACCCGAAGTCCTGAAATGTCTAACTAGTAATTTGTTACGCTAACTAGCTAGCAAGAGGTTGCATAGCAACAGCATCAACTTCCGGTTGACCGGCGAAGTGCTAGTAAATCAAATCAAATCAAATTTTATTTGTCACATACACATTGTTAGTAGATTTTAAAGCGAGTGTAGCGAAATGCTTGTGCTTCTTGTTCCGACAATGCATTAATAACCAACAAGTAAACTAACTAACAATTCCAAAACTTCTGTCTTATACACAGTGTAAGGGGATAAAGAATATGTACATAAAGATATATGGATGAGTGATGGTACAGAGCAGCATAGGCAAGATACAGTAGATGGTATCGAGTACAGTATATACATATGAGATGAGTATGTAAACAAAGTGGCATAGTTAAAGTGGCTAGTGATACATGTATTACATAAGGATGCAGTAGATGATATAGAGTACAGTATATACGTATACATATGAGATGAATAATGTAGGGTATGTAAACATTATATTAGGTAGCATTGTTTAAAGTGGCTAGTGATATATTTTACATCATTTCCCATCAATTCCCATTATTAAAGTGGCTGGAGTTGAGTCAGTGTGTTGGCAGCAGCCACTCAATGTTAGTGATGGCTGTTTAACAGTCTGATGGCCTTGAGATAGAAGCTGTTTTTCAGTCTCTCGGTCCCAGCTTTGATGCACCTGTACTGACCTCGCCTTCTGGATGATAGCGGGGTGAACAGGCAGTGGCTCGGGTGGTTGTTGTCCTTGATGATCTTTATGGCCTTCCTGTGACATCGGGTGGTGTAGGTGTCCTGGAGGGCAGGTAGTTTGCCCCCAGTGATGCGTTGTGCAGACCTCACTACCCTCTGGAGAGCCTTACGGTTGTGGGCGGAGCAGTTGCCGTACCAGGCGGTGATACAGCCCGCCAGGATGCTCTCGATTGTGCATCTGTAGAAGTTTGTGAGTGCTTTTGGTGACAAGCCGAATTTCTTCAGCCTCCTGAGGTTGAACGCTCAACTAAAAGGATACTGTTCCATTTACAGTACTAAAATGACCTAATAGTATTGTAATGAAACAGGCAGGGAGCAGGTCTCGAACCCTCGACGCTCTAGCCCGAAAGTCCGGCGCGCTATCGACTGTGCCGCAAAAGCATGCTCTTCCGGGAAGGTCGATTTCCGGCTTATAAACCCAGGGTCGTTACAGTATGTAGTATATACTCATTAAGTATGTCGTATGTTAGTATGGTATTCAAACACATCTATGGTTTAGATATAGCCAAAGCTATATCCAAAGTTACAGATGTAGGATCTTAATTTAAAACAGTTTGCTACAGCAGGAAAATAATCCTGCAGCAACAGGAAATGTGAATTATTATTATTATGTGGATTATAATTAATGGACATTTTTAGTAGGGGTTGATACATTTTTCATAAGATCAAATCAAGTCTGACATTTTTAAAGTGGAAATTAAACATTTTAGAAACTTTTTTAAATCTTGACTACACCATAAGTTTGCATTTCCTGCAACAAAAGAGTGATCAAAATAAGATCTTACATCTGTAAATATCTGTCTCTCTCTGTAATCTCTCAATTACTTATGTAACAGTATAACTTTAGACCGTCCCCTCGCCCGAACCAGGGACCCTTTGCACACATCAACAACAGTCACCCACGAAGCATTGTTATCCATCGCTCCACAAAAGCCGCGGCCCTTGCAGAGCAAAGGGAACCACTACTTCAAGGTCTCAGAGCAAGTGACGTCACCGATTGAAAAGCTATTTAGCGCGCACCACCGCTAACTAGCTAGCCGTTTCACATCCGTGACACTTATCCCCCATTCAAACTCACCTTTCATCACTTCCCCTCCTCCTGTTTCCTGCCTTCCTCAGGGCCAGTTGTTGGTGCGGTGTGGGCGTGTGGGTCTGGGGGAGAAGGTGCTGCGGGATGCGGTGCAGGCCCAGAGCACGTCCCACGAGGCGTGGAGCGGCCTGGGGGAGGCCCTGCAGTCACAGGGCAGCAGCCAGGCTCCAGACTGCTTCCTCACAGCCCTGGAGCTGGAGTCCTCCTGTCCCATCAGGCCCTTCACCATCATACCCCGCGAGTTGTGAGGAGCAGACAGAGGGTACTACTGTATTACACACTCACATACATATATATATATATATACACACACACACACACGCGTATGATCATTTACACGTGCAAATTGGTGCAATATATCTTCTCTTGCCCTTTTTCACTATTTTTGCTCTCTATCTCCTCCCTTCCCCCTCTCCCTTTTATCTACTCTCTTCATCTTTATCTATGTCTATGCACTCATAATAATCGCTCACATGCACTCATGGGCAAGTCAAGTGTATGGTGACACTGTTATACAGACCGTATACACCCACTACACTGTTATACAGACCGTAATCATCCACTACACTGTTATACAGACCGTATACATCCACTACACTGTTATACAGACCATATACATCCACTCTCAGGGATCATTCCTATAGTATCATTCCATTTTATTCTCATTGACTGAGAGCCTTCAGCATGTGTATGTAACTGACATAATCCATTATGTTCAAATCACTGGTTGTTTGTATTGTATATTTTTGTATTATTAATATTATGATTCATTGTCTGTGTGTGTGTGTGTTGTTTTAAATGCATTTGTCCATCTTTGTCCTCATAAACAATGACTTAAATCACTGTGGGATTGTGCATCTTCATTTGTCTTGTCACTTGTGACTAATCTTCATCACTTCCCAGTGCCTAACCACATTAATATGGGCAGTGGGACTCGAACTGCTATCTTATGTAATACTGCCAGCGCAGTTACTGCCATGAAACTCACAACCCCCTCTCTTTCTCTGCTCTCTCACTACCTCCTCTCTCCTCTATCCTCTTTCTCTCTCTGTATCCTCTCTCTCCTTTCTCTCTGCTCTCCCTCACCATTGCTGTGTCTCTCTCTATCTCTCACTCCCTATCCCTCCCTCTCTCTCCTCTTTCTCCACCTTATGTGATGTGGCCTGGTTGCCTAGCAGCCATTCCGTCTTTGAGTAACGGGGGAAGCGGAGAGATATCTAGTCTGTTTGGCAACATAGGCTGCTGTAATCAATGGCTCTGTGTTCTACATTGATTTCTGTTTCAAGAAGAAGCATCCCAGTCCCCTCTCTGCATGCACAATTTATTAACCCTTTCACACCCCACGATAGAGTTATGACTAAAACGTATCAAAGTCTTTCTGTTTCACATAGGCCTACTACACATGATCAAAAGCCACATGCATGTCTGTATTTTATGTTGATGATAGATCACCCACTGTCACTATTTTCTTCAAATCCCTGTCTCTACTACTTCCACCACTCACTCCCCCTGTCCATCCCCTCATTAGCCAGTGTGTGACACCTGCGCCGGGCTGGTGTATGGAAGATGAATGGCCTAATCCAGGGGTTTTCAAATCTCTCCTCGGGGACCAGCAGATATCTCACTATGTTGTTGTAGCCTTGAACTAGTTCACCTGATTCACCAGTCAAGGGCTTGATAATTAGTTGACAAGTTGAGTCATGTGTTAGCTTGAATAGATCAAATAGATGGAATGGCTGGCGGACCCCAAGGAGAAGTATAAAAAGCCCTGGCCTAATCCGTGCGGATGTGAAGTGATCTATAATGTAGCTCAGTCAGGACAAGGCTGGTAAAAGAAGACAGATTAATGAATGGGCCAGCCTGCCGCAAAGCCTCTCAGGATGACATCAGCTAATGAAGGGCTCAGGGCAGTTCTGCTCATCACCCAGCCAGTCCAGACTGAATAATTAGCCTACGTGACATCTAAAACATTTTACAGTGCCTTCAGAAAGTATTCACTTTTTACAAATGTTGTTGTGTTACAGCCTGGATGGATTAAATGGTCACTGACCTAGACACAATAGCCCATAATGTGAAAGTGTAATTATTTTTCAAAATTTTACAAATTAATTAAAAAAATGAAAAGCTGAAATGACTAGAGTCAATAAGTATTCAACCCTAAATACAGTGCCTTCAGAAGGTATTCAGACCCCTTTACTTTTTCCACATTTTGTTACGTTACAGCCTTATTCTAAAATTGATTAAAAAAATAAAAATCCCCTCGCCAATCTACACACATTACCCCATAATGACAAAGAAAAACAGGTTTTTAGACATTTTTGCAAATGTATTAAAACAGATATCACATTTACTTAGGTATTCAGAACCTTGAATCAGCACTTTGTTGAAGCACCTTTGGCAGCGATTACAGCCTTGAGTCTTCTTGGGTATGATGCTACAAGCTTGGGACACCTGTATTTGGGGAGTTTTGTCCATTCTTCTCTGCAGATACTCTCAAGCGCTGTGAGGTTGGATGGGGAGCGTTGCTGCACAGCTATTTTCAGATCTCTCCAGAGACGTTCGATCAGGTTCAAGTCCGGGCTATGGCTAGGCCACTTAAGGACATTCAGAGACTCCTGCCTTGTCTTGGCTGTGTGCTTAAGGTCTTTGCCCTGTTGGAAGGTGAACCTTCGCCCCTGCCTGAGGCTGGTACCAGGTTTGTGGTATCAGGTTTCCTCCAGACGTGACGCTTGGCATTCAGGCCAAGAGTTTGATCTTGGTTTCATCAGACCAGAGAATCTTGTTTCTCATGGTCTGAGATTCTTTAGGTGCCTTTTGGCAAACTCCAAGTGTGGTGTCATGCGCCTTTTACTGAGGAGTGGTTTCCGTCTGGCCACTCTACCATAAAGGCCTTATTGATGGAGTGCTGCAGAGACGGTTGTCCTTCTGGAAGATTTTCCCATCTCCACAGAGGAACTCTAGAGCTCTGTCTGAGTAGCCATTGTGTTCTTAGTCACTTCCCTGACCAAGGCCCTTCTCCCCTGATTGCTCAGTTTGGCCGGGCGGTCAGTTCTAGGAGTCTTGGTGTGGTTCCAAACATCTTCCATTTAAGAATGATGGCGGCCACTGTGTTCTTGGGGACCTTCAATGCGGCAGAAATGTTTTGGTACACTTCCCCAGATCTGTTCCTCGTCACAATCCTGTCTCGGAGCTCTTACGGACAATTTCTTCCACCTCATGGCTTGATTTTTGCTCTGACATGCACTGTCAACTGTGGGACCTTTATATAGACAGGTGTGTGCCTTTCCAAATAATTTCCAATCAATTTAATTTACCACAGTTGGACTCCAATCAAGTTGTAGAAACATCTCAAGGATGACCAATGGAAGCAGGATGCACCTGAGCTCAATTTAGAGTCTCATAGCAAAGGGTCTGAATACTTATGTAAATAAGGTATTTCTGTTTCATATTTTGAATATATTTTTTTCAAATTCTAAAAACCTGTTTTTGCTTTGTCGTTAGGGGGCATTGTGTGTAGATTGCTGAGGATTTGTATTTATTTAATCGATTTTAGGTTAGGGCTGTAACATATCAACATGTGGAAAAAGTCAAAAGGTCTGAATACTTTCCGAAAGCACTGTATGTTCAGGAGTAAAAATTAAGTTAGAGGAAGGAAACCGCTCAGGGATTTCACCATGAGGCCAATGGTGACTTTAAAACATTTACAGAGTTAAATGGCTGTGATAGGAGAAAACTGAGGATGGATCAACAACATTATAGTTACTCCACAATACTGTACAGAATAAAAAATATTCAAAAACATGCGTCCTGTTTGCAACAAGGCACTAAAGTAATACAAATCAATTCACTTTTTGTCTTGAATCCAAAGTGTTATGTTTGGGGTAAATCTAATACAACACCTTACTGAGTACCACCCTCCATATTTCCAAGCATAGTGGTGGCTGCATCATGTTATGGGTGTGATTGTAATCTTTAAGGACTGGTGAGTTTTTCAGGGTAAAAAATAAACCAAATGGAGCTAAGCCCAGTCAAAATCCTAGAGGAAAACCTGTTCAGTCTGCTTTCCACCAGGTGCTTCTACAAACTATTGACTCAGGAGTGTGAATCACTTTGTAAATCATATATTTCTGTATTTAATTTTCAATACATTTGCTAACATTTAGAAAAATATGTATAGCGCTACCACGGTAACACCAAGGTAACAAAACGTTATAACGCTTGTGATACCAACATTTTAGAAAACTGTACAATCGTTTCATATAAAGCTTGCCAAGAGTTTTGGCCCCATAGAAATGGAATTACTAAAACAGGTAAAGAACCCCTGAACTGCAATTTGACTGTACCCTCAAGGGCACACTCAATGTGGCTGCAGGTCCACCGTTCATGGAACAAATTGCCAGTTCTAGTCATTCTATTTCTATGATTAGCCCTGTACAGTGCTGTATGTGAGGTGGTGTTCCGGACAAAAAGGGAGCAACCCTATGAGACTGCCAAACTCCAGGGGGTTATTGTAGGGCAGAGGGAAGTTAATAGAGTGAACGCTAACAATAGGTTCTGTGTGGCAACCTGAATTTCAGTACACGGGGATAACTTTAGGCCAGGAGGGCAATTATGGCAGGTCATTGGTGTGGTTTTTCATATAAACCTACATAGTTATATCCCTTTAATGATCAGCAAAGGAACCGGCGAGCTAACAATGCATTCTATAACCATGTTGACACATACAAGGCGGCAGCCATTGAAGAGGCAGATTTCCAATTGTAACTCATTCTTCTTGGTAATGTTTGAGGTTAGCCAGTTAGCGTAAATGAGTTACAGCAGCAGAGCTATCACCAACCTTGCCCCCAGTTTGTATTTCACCAGTCCGACTCACCTGATCGCCCTTAAACAGCCACGGTCCTCGTCCATGTGCCAAACATCATGCCAGCCCCATTACAGGATAAACAATGACCCCTTGTTTCACTAAAACAGCCTATTCAAGCTTATTAAACTTTTATAGGTCATTTAATAGAGCTGTAATGTCAGCCTATCACAGCTGTTAATGACATGGTAAAAAGATACCTGGTCGCCCGCCTTGGTGTCATGCTGCCTTCTGAATTGTTTAGCCAGCTATCAACACAGTGGTGTCGGGTCGATGGGAGTGTATATGACCCTGCCGGAAAGGACATAAGTGAACAGCACTCCAAAGTTAAAGTAGAGTTAAACTAAGCAAAATCAACTTGCTTTTCTGTTAAAATCAAAAATTCTAATCAGGTCCCTACACAGGCTCAGAAGGATCCTATGAGGGCAGGACATTTTCTGGTGACAGTAGTCCTTGCAGTGCTTCTACCGTCTTAGAGCCCCCAAAACGTTTTGTCTGCAGACACAGTGATGTCCAGCTTCTTGGACACTTGTGCAGCACAATTAATAACTGTGGCTATAAATGCTACAAAATCCACCTTCTTCACAATGAGTGTATCCAGATCACTTGATTGACGTAAAAACATTTGCAGCAACATTTACTCCACATAGGAGATCTGCTGTACAGCCCTGACCCTTGACTCCTCAACCTCTTCCACTCTAAAAAAAGCAAGTTTAGGTCGGGCAGCCATCTTGGTTCAATGCATTGTCAATAAACAAAGTTTGTTGTTGCTCGTTTGGCGCTATGGGTTCATCAACCTTGAGAGTGAGGTGGATTGGAGTGACTAACGATACTTGTTGTTGTCTCTCCAGATCTGGTATAAGCCAATTCAGGACAAATGTCCTTACAGCAAATATTGGAAAACACAAATAGTCAAAAAAATTTGACCCACTCGGTTTGATGCCGGACCACTTCCTGTTCAAAGCTGCCAATTATAAGGATAAGAGGACTTTCAAAACATCCACTATCATGGCTTGGTCCCTCCCAATATTCTCCTGAATTATTTGAGCTATTCAGGAAATCAAAAGGTCCCACAAAAGCAATAGGTAATGTTTGAGTTGCCTGTTCTGCCTAGATGGCCTTGTTTACACCAGATAATTTCGAATGAAAGTGAGTGATTTCATCCCACAATACACCTGGGCTGCAGCTGACCCATCTGTCACCACCCCGAAGAGGATATTACAAGGAGTTTAGAATGTGATCAATTTAACAAGCTTATCTCTTTCCCTTAGCTTTTCGAGATCACAAAATGTCAAGTAATTAGTAGACAATAGAACCACGTTTTCTTGCAATAAAATGTACCTTTTCTAAGATTTAATTTATTTTGCTATTTTGGAGAGAAGGTATAACCTGGGTCAATCAGATGTTATCCTTTTTTCACTAGCCCCATTTATACCTGGTTCGAGCATACATCCTTTGTCCTGATCTTGTCCCCATTCTGATTGTGCCCACATTTTTAGACAGGTGTAGACAATCAAAAAACACATTGTGATCTGACTGTGATCAGATCTTCCTGATCACTTCAAGATGTGGTCAGGAACCCATTGTGTCTGGATGTCTTACAAGTGTAGACATTTGTTTTGTGCACTGCTGCTACTGTTTATTATCTATGCATAGTCACTTCACCCCTACCTACATGTACAAATGACCTCAAACCTGTACCCACGCACACTGACTCGGTACCAGTACCCAAAGTATATAGCCTCGTTATTGTGTTACTTTTTATTATTTTTTACTTTAGTTTATATGGTAAATATTTTTTAAACTCTTCTTGAACTGCACTGATGGTTACGGGCTCGTAAGTAAGTATTTCACGGTAAGGTCTACACTTGTTGTATTTGGCTCACGTGGCAAATAAAGTTTGATTTGATTTAGATTTTATCTGGACAGTGAAATCATTTAAATCATCGTAGCCTTCTAAAATCATTAACGTGTGAAACCATTGACATGTGGCATCAATGTTTAAAAAAATAAAATAATGAAATACTATTTTAAAAGAATATCTGTCCAATAATGTGCATACAGGGAGGGACTAGGAATTCTGGTCACAATGCAGACACAGTGGACAGATAGGAGACACATTTTAACGCCATCGTAGGGCAGCCCAGCCCCCAAACGGACTCTTCTTATCAACTGTATGCAAGAAGTTTCTCCGCGTTGTCTTAGGAAGTTGTTTCATTTCGTGATATTACGATCTTGTCTCTTCGCTGCAACTCCCCGGCGGGCTTCGAAACATGACCCGCCAAACCGCGCTTCCTAACACCCGCACCAGTGTGTCGGAGGAAAACACCGTTCAACTGATGACCTAAGTCAGCCTGCAGGCGCCCGGACCGCCATAAGGAGTCGCTAGAACGTGATGAGCCAAGTAAAGCCCCCCCCCCTAACCCAGACGACACTGGACCGATTGTGTGCTGCCCTATGGGACTCCCGGTCTCGGCAGGTTGAGACACAGCCTGGGATCGAACCCTAGATCGCTGTGCCACTCGGGAGGCCCTGGAAGTCAGCATTCTTATCTCTCCAACCCTCATTGTCTCACTTCTGAGAAGCAGAGGTTACATCATGTATGTCTGGTATCTGATTGGAGGTTTACAAGAATACTATTGATCAACAACTCAGTTTTGGAATCCAGACAACTCAGATGCTTGAAACTGCGGGCACAATCAGAATGTGGACAAGATCAGGGGCGCATGTTAGAACCAGGTGTAACTGGGGGCTAGATAGAAAGAGACAAGGAGCGAGAGGGAGAGAGGGTCAGCCTAGCCCACGTCTTTCATTGATGCAAGACGTGAGAGAAGGGCTGTGCTAAATTGTCACTATGGGGCCATATGTTACAGACCAGAGTGTTGTTATGGTGACCACTGACCATGAAGGATTATAAAATAAGATCTAGCCTACTTTATTGACAGAGAAGTGACAGAGAAGAATGTGTCTATGCTCACACCCCACACCCCAACTGACTGGAAGCAATTGGACAGCAACAATGCAGCGCCCCTGGGGGAATTGTAGGGGGTCAGGTGTCTTGCTCAAGGGCACAACAGCAGGCGAAGGTATCAGGGATAACGCCAGGAACCCTCCGGTTGCCGGCTCACTCTGCACCAGATTTTCTCCATCTAAACCGGCAACCCTCCGGGTTGCTTGCCCGCTTCTCTAACCACTAGGTTACAAGTGGCTATAGTGTCCCCTGACCACAGCCTAGCGCAATGATGCACCCACCGCAAATTCTCAGATACCACATAGTACTTACGGTACCAGGCTTGTGGCCCATGTTAATAGGCATGTCTTTCTGTCAGCCTCGAAGTGTGCTCCTTGGTCCCCTAAATAACGAAAACGGAAATAAGAGCCCTGCTCTTGAACCACTTGAGCCACTTGTATGTGTCACTAGTTGAAGACAAGTAAGTGAGGTGTTGGGAGGTTTAAACTGATGTGCTGAGATAATGACGTTAGGGATATGTTTGCGATTTTTGTGAGAATACAGACATTGTGAACTGATATTAATACAAGGAAATGGAACTAGTGAGACGCACAGAGTCTCAAAAGATGCCCTCCCTGTTTTTTTTCTCTCATAGCTCCACAGAGAGGAGAGCATTTTCTCTCTGCTTATTCCCACAATCAAGACTATAATGAAAATGTGGTTTCAGCCAATCAGCGTCCAGGACCGAAAAACGATCTGTTGTATAAACCCCCACAACCACTTGGCCTACTCTCCACAGGTCTGATTCCTATCAAGGTCTATGCCAGTGTAACCTGTGTCCACATTACCCCGTGTGTTTGTTTTGCTCATGGACAGTAAGAATAGCCTTTTTAGTGTGTGACACTGGCTGCTCTTCTAATGTTGAATGACTGAACTGCGTTCCCCCCCCTCACTCACGAGTGCATAGCAGAGCAGATACTGTGGAAGCAAAACAGCCTGCAGGACAGGCTGCCAGCAGAGAGAGAGTGAGAGAGCGAGTGGGGTATGCAGAAGGACTTAGGGCTGGATTCAATCCGTAGCGCTGAAGATCAGCGTTGTAGCACAGTTGAAATTTGAAGGTGATTTTCGATTGAGCTGACGTACTCAGCGTTTGCCGTGACTGCAGTCTCTGCGGACGCAATCAGGCTGTAACGCTGATCTTCGGTGCTACGGATTGAATCCAGCAGGGGCCGGAATTATGGGCGGGCCTTAAGGGGCCTGGCCAACTCTACCGCACCTCCTTGCCCGTTCAAATAAAATATTGAAATATTGATAATTTATTTGACCGAGACGAGTACAGACAGAAAGACACATACATCTCAGATAAAGCATCTGAGCGAGCGAAACCCTCCGTATGTGTAGCTCATGTATCTGATGCTGTCTGGCCAAAAAGCATATCGCATATCATACTCTTTTTTTTTGGCAAGACAGCATCAGATAGATGGGCTACATATACTATGACAGAGGGGCGCTGTTTCAAATGCTCAGAAGTTTTCTCGGGTGAGATCGTCTCGGCCACTTGCTAAAGGTGACCACATTCATAGGTTTGGTTTGCTCCTAGCAGAACTCGGCTAGGCAAAGCGAGCGTCTGTGCTTGCATACTCTCTAAAGACCTTTACTTGAAACGTGAAAAAAAGTGGCAATACTACTGTTTTTTCCCTCTTGAGCCACCGTAGCAACATCAAAAGCCAGAAACACTTCCTCAAAATCTGTCATTAATTTTCACGTTTTTGCCGAGGTCTTAGTCGTGCTAATCTAATTAACATCTTTGGTGCAGTATTTCTCAAGTGAAAAAAATGTTAATGAAACTAGTCGTCTCTCGTCGAATGACAACAAACGCTTAATGTTCCCACTCCCCCTAAGAGTACTACTGTAGACCAATCACCAAAGAAGGGGTGTAGACATCGGCTTCCAAACTTCGCACACGTTAAGCTTTAGTGAATGAAAGTTGGTGGGTACACTGTTCGGATGCTGGAATTATTTTGGACAAACGTATGAAGGTAGCCTACTTTTTTAAGTGATTTGTTTGACGGTCATGAAAACACCATGACTGATTGTATTCATGTCACGTTAAAAGGTAATACATTTTACAATTACATTTTACAATTAAATGAATGTCTTTACTATAAAACCCATTTTAAAAATGTAGCAGGTCCCGTGAAAGTAATATGGAAATCAAACGCCCATCCAGCTGATTCGTTCTTGGGTTGGCCGTGAATCCAGCCCTTAGTTAACCAGCATTGCAATGCAGATGAATATCCTTTGGTTTCCCTGGTTAGTATGTCTAAAATGTATTTAGGCAAAACAAAAGTATTTGATAATGGTATATGGTGACCCATCTGCCAGGAAGGCTCATTGGTCCCTGGTCCTGCGGTCCTCTGTCGATCAAGACACAAACTCACTAGAACATTGCTAGCTAGATCTTCACTGATCATGACTATGGGAGAGAATATACAGTGCCTTGCGAAAGTATTCGGCCCCCTTGAACTTTGCGACCTTTTGCCACATTTCAGGCTTCAAACATAAAGATATAAAACTGTATTTTTTTGTGAAGAATCAACAACAAGTGGGACACAATCATGAAGTGGAACGACATTTATTGGATATTTCAAACTTTTTTAACAAATCAAAAACTGAAAAATTGGGCGTGCAAAATTATTCAGCCCCTTTACTTTCAGTGCAGCAAACTCTCTCCAGAAGTTCAGTGAGGATCTCTGAATGATCCAATGTTGATCTAAATGACTAATGATGATAAATACAATCCACCTGTGTGTAATCAAGTCTCCGTATAAATGCACCTGCACTGTGATAGTCTCAGAGGTCCGTCAAAAGTGCAGAGAGCATCATGAAGAACAAGGAACACACCAGGCAGGTCCGAGATACTGTTGTGAAGAAGTTTAAAGCCGGATTTGGATACAAAAAGATTTCCCAAGCTTTAAACATCCCAAGGAGCACTGTGTAAGTGATAATATTGAAATGGAAGGAGTATCAGACCACTGCAAATCTACCAAGACCTGGCCGTCCCTCTAAACTTTCAGCTCATACAAGGAGAAGACTGATCAGAGATGCAGCCAAGAGGCCCATGATCACTCTGGATGAACTGCAGAGATCTACAGCTGAGGTGGGAGACTCTGTCCATAGGACAACAATCAGTCGTATATTGCACAAATCTGGCCTTTATGGAAGAGTGGCAAGAAGAAAGCCATTTCTTAAAGATATCCATAAAAAGTGTCGTTTAAAGTTTGCCACAAGCCACCTGGGAGACACACCAAACATGTGGAAGAAGGTGCTCTGGTCAGATGAAACCAAAATGGAACTTTTTGGCAACAATGCAAAACGTTATGTTTGGCGTAAAAGCAACACAGCTCATCACCCCGAACACATCATCCCCACTGTCAAACATGGTGGTGGCAGCATCATGGTTTGGGCCTGCTTTTCTTCAGCAGGGACAGGGAAGATGGTTAAAATTGATGGGAAGATGGATGGAGCCAAATACAGGACCATTCTGGAAGAAAACCTGATGGAGTCTGCAAAAGACCTGAGACTGGGACGGAGATTTGTCTTCCAACAAGACAATGATCCAAAACATAAAGCAAAATCTACAATGGAATGGTTCAAAAATAAACATATCCAGGTGTTAGAATGGCCAAGTCAAAGTCCAGACCTGAATCCAATCGAGAATCTGTGGAAAGAACTGAAAACTGCTGTTCACAAATGCTCTCCATCCAACCTCACTGAGCTCGAGCTGTTTTGCAAGGAGGAATGGGAAAAAATGTCAGTCTCTCGATGTGCAAAACTGATAGAGACATACCCCAAGCGACTTACAGCTGTAATCGCAGCAAAAGGTGGCGCTACAAAGTATTAATTTAAGGGGGCTGAATAATTTTGCACGCCCAATTTTTCAGTTTTTGATTTGTTAAAAAAGTTTGAAATATCCAATAAATGTCGTTCCACTTCATGATTGTGTCCCTCTTGTTGTTGATTCTTCACAAAAAAATACAGTTTTATATCTTTGTTTGAAGCCTGAAATGTGGCAAAAGGTCGCAAAGTTCAAGGGGGCCGAATACTTTCGCAAGGCACTGTATTTCACAACATACCAGCTGCAAAAATGACGGTTTCTGTTTAGATTTTTACAAGGGGCTCAATTAACCAATGGCGTGTGTGTGTGTGCGTGTGTGCGTGTGTGCGTGTGTGTGTGTGTGTGTGTGTGTGTGCGTGCGTGTGCAGGACCAAGAGCCCTCTCTCTGAACACAAACAGGAATCATTTGATTCATTACTTATAGTAGGCTAACTCACACACAAAGGCAAATAAACCTGCTCAGAGGGACCAAAGTTGAATGGTTGTCTTGAAGATTATTTACTGGCACGAATCAGGTTTATATAAGCATTCAGTGCCAAAACACGGTGAAGTTGGATCATTGAGGCAGTTCCAAATGTATGACTATTTATACTTGAACCACTGCATATACCGTATATTAATTACATGAGGTTCAAAACATTTATTTCAATGGCTTCCAGCTATCCTTTTCCCCCGCTGCCCACACATACTGTTGACCATAAGCAGAAAACAGCACACAGCCTCTCCTACCCTTCCCGTTACTGGACAGTCTCTGACCAAGCTGAGTCGGTAATCCATCCATCCCTAGCCCTCCTGATAGGGGGATTCACAGCACAAGGAACGAGAGAAGAAAAGAAAAGGAGCTTCTAGGAGGAGCCTTCCTCTGTCCCTGAGCTGGGAGGCTTAGACTAGCTAGCTATAGCTATCATTGCGTGCCATTTGATTCACGCTGGGAAAATTCACTTGATATCCACCACCTGCCCATCAGCTCGCAGGGGAGCTGATCCGCGGTGGAGGTGTTAATACAGGTGTATTTCACAGGAGATTTTAGAAAGGACACGGGGGACCGAAGCACTCTCGCCTTCCCGTGACGAGCTGTCCTGATGATCTGTCCTGATGATCTGCCTCTGTGTAAGGGGCCTGGCCTACTTTTCGCTGCTGGTAGAGCGAGTGCCACATTCTCCCGGCATTGGCACAGATAACTGGCCCATGCCGCAAATGTCTGCTGAACCTTTGACCTTTCGTTAATCACGGGTGTGCTGCAGCGAAGGTCCTCGACCACCTCTATTTCCATGGATACACCACGTGTACGTAGTGCAGATTCTCCAAGCTATTATCCTCAACCACAAAACTTCAGAGGCCATGGCCAAACAATAATGATTTGGATAATCCCAGCTGGGCTATTTAAATTTGACCTTTGTTTACCTAGGCCAGTCAGTTAAGAAAAAAATCTTAGTTTCAAAGACAGCCTAGGAACAGTGGGTTAACTGCCTGTTCAGGGGCAGAACGACAGATTTGTACCTCATCAGCTCTAACCACTAGGCTACTCTGCCGCCTAATGTCGTGGAAATGTCATGGAAACAAAGGCTCTAAAATGGTTTGTTCTGAAAATCTATTTCACATTCTTAGCCTGCAAAGAGGAATCCAAGAGAACTCCTCTGTTGCCTATTTGAACGAGTTTGATAGGGACTCTCTGGCTGACTATTCTCAGTGTAAAACATTACGACTCTGTGACCCTTGACCCACTGATATATGGCGAACCTGCTTCAATTCATCAACTAGGCAGCTGTCTGAATGGCTGTGGCCACAAATACAATCGCCACGGGATTTGTTGAGCTTTGACAGTAAACTTGGACTAGCCCTGACACGCCACTAACAGTGCAAAAAAGCTCCCTACTACATAGTCATGACACCCTTGAGATTTCTTTACACATTTCCTTCTCTGTCAACACGAGACAGCTGCCAACACTGCTCAAATATCTATCAAGTACGGATGCACTTGCTGCAGCACACACAGTGCAACCGAACTTGAATCATCAATCAACACAGTGCCGTAGTATGAATCAAATGCGGTCGGAGAACAGACTCTGTGATGGGTGTCATAACCAAACCGGCTGAAACACGTGAGCCTGCAGTCTTTGTTGGCGATGTAAGGGCCTTAGTCATAGCCAGTGGAGACTAGATATTCACAGGCAGATCGTTGGCACTCTGCACTGCCGAACGAAACGTCACGTGTCTGCAAGGAGAGGAGTGGTGAGAGAGGAGATGAGGTGCTGTAGAGAAGAGGGTATAGGTCAGTGGAGGCTGGTGGGAGGAGCTATATGAGGAAGGGTTCATTGTAATGGCTCGAATGGAATAAATGGAATGCTATCAAACACATCGCACATGGAAACCACATGTTTGACTGTTCCTCGTAATTCCATTCAAACCATTACAATGAGCCCGTCCTCCTATAGCTCCTCCCACCAGCCTCCACTGGCATAGATAGAGACCAAGGGGCTAGGGTTACGGTCTGGAAGCACGCTTTTGACTGCACATATAGTATTTCTTCAGTACTGCTGTTTAACTACACCCAGGCTGAGAAAGACAATTCACATTGACGGCCCCATAGATAACTCAAATTTGAACATTCCTAATAAAATACTTTATTCCATCACCTTTGTGCACAAGATCACCCATTGAATTATTCAAATGAAAAAAATCTTCCATCCACTGACAGCCGAAGATATTAACATTTTATATTCATGCTCTGAGGTCATGACCCCAGCTAGCCAGGGGAAGCGATGGTTGGCTTGTTTAGCTGTCCTCTGCTCTGCAGAGTTCCGGGTCATGTTCACACAATACTTTTGTCTGTCCAGTGCGCACTGGGCACTAGTGCGCAGATGTAGTAATCCCAGTAAGAAAAACGTCAGCAACCACAAAATGGCGCATGCAAACGTGAGTAGATTACGTTGAAAACAAAGGTTGGCCATCTTGGAGGCCGTCTCTAGTTCTTATTATACCTCAGTGGGCCAGACCTGTTGTGGTGGCACTGAAATGGAGAGGTCAGGTCGTTGTTTGTACATGTTTTGAAGAGATGAAAGATCACAGGAAAAATATATCTGGGGATGATTCAAATATCATGGAGATGAATCAGAGGCAGTCTGCTTGCAGTGACTCAGATTTGAGTGTCAACATTTGAATGATAGATTATGCAAGTGTTTACTTGCAGGGTATCTTGGGCACTGGTTTCTCGGTCACATTGCTGTGGCATGGTGAAAGGTCAATTTCCTGGACAAACTCTCAAACTCTCAGGTTATAATTTCAAATAAAACTGTGTAATTAGAAGATAAATTGCTGCTGATAACACCCCCTTCTCCTCACCTCCCTTTCTCCTCTGCCCCCACGCCCCTCCCTTTTTGTTTGGCCGGGGGAAGTTCTTAAAGGAGTAGGAGGCCTGACGTTGGAGGGCCTCCTCAGTGAAGCTTTAGGCTCCCAGTAGCAGCAGGTCCCCCTTATGCATCTACATCTGGGCGACTCTCCTCGTACCCTTAAAGCCATATGTCCTACGGACCGGGTTCATGCCAGCCTCCTCAATGAAGTCCCGGATGTGGTCACTCCCAGTGGGCGTTTCCTGGGGGAATGGCGATGGAAGGAGATATACAAATGTTATAAAATTGTAGAAAGAAATGTTATAACTCCCGCACACAATTTCCCGCATATACAGGAAACAGAGATTGAAAAGGCATTTTTGGACAGCATCACCTTTAACTGCACTGGATAGGGAGTTGTATGTCATATCTTAAAGGTACTACTTGTAACAATTCAACAACAAACCGTCTCTTGTTGTCAAATTGACTGGGGCCAGCAAATATCTTGTTTTGCCCGTTGTTGAATTGACAACAAGAGATTTGCTGGCCCCAGTCAATTTGACAACAAGAGCTGGTCCGTCTTGTTGACCAATTAGAAGGCTGCACCATTAGAATGCAATTTTGTGTGAGCCCCAATAATGTTTAGGGGGAAAGAATATTATGAAACACTATCATTCCACTATTACTGTACATATACAGTATTAAGGACATTTTCTGAAATGACGGTGTGAAGATGTGTTACTGAAACAAACTGCTAGTTGTTCTCCCCTCACTAAAAACACCTACTTTCAAGGTACCCATCCACCAGCCGCCTCTGTCACACCTCTCCTTTCTCATTGCCCTGTAGATGGAAGAAAGGCCAAACAGAAGAACGGCTTGTTTGTGGACTGTATTTTGAAGTCTATGTGACTAAATAATACAGACTTTATTCATTTCTGCATTTTAATGACTGCATTTTAGCTCATGTGTTTATTTGCCAAGAGACTGAATCTAACTTCAGTGTATCAACAGCCATAATTTCCTATGACTACCAACTCCTCCTGAGGGCAGAGATGATCTCATTTCACAGCATATTTCAGCTCTCAACAAACCATTTTTTTTATTACCCAATGCAGTATCTATACAAAGATGGAAATAACACTGAATAGTCTTAAGCTTACCCTCTCATCTGCCCTGTGTGATGCATCATTGCGGGATATGTCACCAACTTTGTGTTTTCCCCCTGCTGTGTGTACGCACTTCACCGTCTGCTGTTTGTCCAACAGAGATCCCGTTACAGCTTTTCCCTCTCAGACAAGCTGACGCTGTGTGACCCAGGTTGAAGTTTAGGATGTTGATTATGACACAAATCAAAATTGCCATAGTCACTATGACATTGAATCCTTTGTAACGTCACACAGGCCTACTGCACGGCCAGTTAATAATGTGTCCCAAATGTGTCATAACTGGTTTTCCAGTGGCATTTTAGTGCGACAGTCATCTTTATAGGCTACTTTTTGGTAGGTTAGTTGGAGGCTCATCGGGATCTTTAAATAAGTATGAATGAGTATCCTTGAGAATGAGAATCGCTATTATATAGCTATTACTAGATGCGTAACACACTTCTACCCAACAAATGTGGGCGGTCACATAGACACATGTATGACAACCCTTAATAAATCAAGTTAATAGTTATTAGACACATCTTCTCAGAGGGTTATGGCCCTGTTGAGTAACTCATGTAAGACCCCTTTATTATAAGCACCTGTTTCTAGTGGCCTAGTCCAAACTCCCTTCTCAGATCACATACAGCTGAGTGATGCAGTGTAAGTATAAATAAAGCTAAAGATCTAGACAGCCTGCTAAGATTGTGGGAGCAGGAGCAGAATATTGTACTTCTGCCTCATTGTTAGGCTACATGGGACATATGATTCAAAGGAGCCAGGAATTCATGTTTATATGAGTCAAGGGAGTCTCATGTCATGTGACACTGAGGCTGTGTTTACACAGGCAGCACAATTCTGATCTTTTTCCACTAATTGGTATTTTGACTAATCAGATCAGTGTTTCTTTTTTTCAATAACTGGGAAAAATATCTGATTTTGGCTGTGTACACACAATCTAATGAATAATCTCGAATCCCAAAATCAAATCTGTCACGAGACAAACATTTAATCATATTCGTACCTCAGCCCCTAATCCCCCCCCCCAAAAATTGTAACTGTGCATAGTGGTAGTTACTTGACACTGAGGAAATAGCTGCGATAATGCCAAAGCTTGTGCTGCATACTAGCTAGCCTCAAGGTGAAACAGAACTGATGAGTAACTCACGTTGGCCATAACACTAAATGTTATTGCAATCCCATTCCCATGCTGCCTTTCTAGATCCAAGAGCTGCTTCTCCATGCCATGAACAGTACTCCGAAATTGACTAGTAGCTAGCATGTCACTATGCAGTGTGGCAAGGGTATAGGCTCAGGAAGCATGGGTGAGCTCCACAATGAGCTTTATCATTGAAATAAACACTTAACATATCTGTAAACTCATTGTTTAACCTAAAAATAACTTGCAGTTCATTTTATTGCCTTGGCGTTTTGACCTGAAGTGTTATTCAGGCATTCGTGCCAAATAAGATGAGGCAGTCAGCGTCTGCCTGGTACTGAGCCAACATCACACGATGCATCTATTTACAAAAGGGTCTGGACATTAGTGTTAATCTAATGGAATACTATTAGAAAGAGAAGCTTTTGATCCCATTGTCCTTTTATTTAAAGGACAATAGGAATTAGAGCTGAATGTTACAAGGCATTGGCTGATGCTCATTTTCACTGCTCAGGGACCTTACATGGGTACATTAGTAAACCGCTTTCATGTTGGTTTCTTTGCAAAAGGAGAATCTTTCATAGACAAAATTAACTTAAACTATTACAGCTGAGAAAACAATTTTCAAATCTGGGTAAATTGTAAATTTTATTGGAAAACAAAAATATACAACTTGGAATGAATTAGTTGAAGCACGGCCAAAGGCCATAAAAGAATAGTGAGTAAAACATTAAAAAGCATAGTAAGATTAAAACAAAGTTGTTTTCTGGTATAGAACAGCAGATACAAAAAGAGTTTGTACGAGTATCTAGAAGATACACCAGTCATTTTTTGCAGTAGTGCAATGCTGAGAGATTTCATATACTTTGTCCGTAGTCCATGCAGCGTTGACTCCTCTACACTGTTTCCATTCCAACAGTATTGCCAAGTGACAACCAGCTGACAGGTCTCCACCGTCACCACGCATCTGGAGCTGAGCAGACGTGACGGTTCTAAGCTCTGGCCAATCCCTGGGGCTGCGACGGGCATTCCTTATTACAACCGTGCCGTCACTCCAAAACACGATGACAGCAAAAGAAAGGGACATGGGGACTCAGAGCCTATGCAGTTTACATGCAGTTCCTTTGGACAGCAGGGAGGGCTATTAAGATTTTACAGATAAATTACAAAGAAAAAAAGGCAAGTTATTTATATAAGAAATATCTGTACAAGGCCTTCACTTCGCTGTCATCATTTGTACGAACTCTGCAAATGATAAAAAGGTCAACGTTAGTTTGACACCATCCAAGAACAAAGAAAATCTAAATTGAGAAAATGTTAAATATGTTGTACCAACCTTCATAATTGACCTGGCCATCACCATCAATGTCTGCTTCTCTAATCATCTCATCAACTTCTTCATCAGTCAGCTTCTCCCCAAGGTTTGTCATCACGTGGCGCAGCTCAGCAGCACTGATGTAACCGTTCCCATCCTAGAGCAGAGCACACGTACGTCAGAGCACTGTCCCACACCCAAACACCTTGTCAGGATGAACGCAGATATGTGTTACCTTGTCGAAGACGCGGAATGCTTCTCTGATCTCCTCCTCACTGTCTGTGTCCTTCATCTTCCTCGCCATCATGGTCAGGAACTCTGGGAAGTCTATCGTTCCATTACCTGGGAGGGAGAAGAAACACGTTTAGGACATCTCTTCAGTGACTGCACGCATCTAGTCTCAACAGGAAGTTGTGAAAGAGCTGGCTTCTCACCATCAGCATCCACCTCGTTGATCATGTCCTGCAGCTCAGCCTCTGTGGGGTTTTGGCCCAGAGAGCGCATGACAGTGCCCAGCTCTTTGGTGGTGATGGTGCCATCGCCATCCTTGTCAAAGAGCGAGAAAGCCTCTTTGAACTCTGCAGAGAGATAAACAGAAACTGAGGCTGCCAATAGGGGAAGTGACTCTTCAGATACAGGAAACCCAAAAAGGCTAGTACTAAAAAAAAAAAATTGTAAAAAAAAAGTGTTGCACAATGAAATAACTATTGCCTGTGAAATTCTCTAGCAATATACCCCACCCTAAACTCTATCCTGCTATAAAATTGTGATTAAGACATGTGGGAACAAGTCAGAGCTCTAGAAAGAGTTTCAAACTTGGCACAGAATGAATGACAAGCAGTCTATCGTGATAGCCAGTGGTCTTGCTGTGCAAAGTCTGCAATTAGTCATGGCTTGCAACAGCTTGTCAGCATAGTGAACCACAATTAGGCCTGCAGTTGAGGATCCTTCGCTATAAGTAGGAACTTCCTTTGTTGCAGGAGTACTGTGTAATAAATAGACCTGCCAGTGTCAGGAAACCCTCACAGGGGTCAAACAAAAATAACCATGACAACACAATTGCCTCCACTTTACCAAAGCACTAACAGATGCCCGCCCGTCGCCCCCATACCCCCCCCCCCTTTTAAAATTCCCAGAGGACAGCGTCAGTATTGCAGTTTAACAAAAGTCCAGCCCAGAAAGACAATTCCTAATAAGACACTCGTTACCGTCATGGACAAAACTCCCATAGCATTAAATAAAACATCCCTGAGGCAGTCCCCAACCCAAGATTTTCCAGAACAAGATATGTCCAGTGCGCAGGCGATCCAGTAAAACCTAATCTAGAAAGATTGCAAACCACGAAATGTCATGCAGTAGATTACGTTGAAAACATGGGTCAGCCATCTAGGCCACAGTCTAGTTCTTTTCTAGCATAAAGTTTGAAATCCTCTGTACAAAACAGGGGATACTTCCCTACAATTACAATATTCAAACCACACCCCAAATGAGATGCATGTTGTCAGCAACCCCCATCTGAACTAGACTTTACACATTAAAAGCTTACACCACTGAAAGAATGCAAGTATACATTGTGAAAAGGTAAACATAAATCTAAAAGATATGTTTCCCAGTTGATATACAAAACATGTTGGGAGTGTCATTAGTCAAGTTCTCCAGAAGCAAAGTCACTTTCTACTTTCTACATCATGATGCAAAACACATGGTGGCAAGTGACACTGCTTTTTGAAAATCTTACATCTTGAAAACTTGACTGCTGACATGCAGAACATGTTCGGACTAATAGCAGACTAATAAAATAAAATATGAAAAGATGTCAGTTAACGCAAGTTGACTTGACCACTGTCCTGGGGGGGGCACTTGAACTTGGCAACTTCTCCATGAGTTAGTTTTTTTTCTGTAGAAAAAGGTTTTGCATACACTGGGTCATGTTACAGACTCAAGATTCCAATTGAACTTAGTCTCACTTTGCTTGCCAGCCTTCCTGCCATGAACTAGCTAGCAGAATGTCATCCAACAAGGAGAGGACACACCCAGGTCAAAGGCTGCAACCAGCAGTTGAGCAAGAGGTGGGACCAGATGATCCCTTTAAGATTTGATCATTTATGACATGGAAATCATAAAAAGCATGTTGAGTTGCTTCCCATGAGGGAGTCCTTTAGACCCAAGGCTAGAAAGCCTGCCCATTCATTATCGTTTTATGACCAGCTTGTCCCGATGCAAGCCTTAAAAGGCAAAAATATAAATCCAATGCCGAGTAGGTGGGGGGATCCAGTGGGCCACGTTCCAGGGTAGGGGACAGACGAGTGCAATGCTGTCTTACCGGCAATCTGCTCCTCTGTCAGCTGATCAGCCTGGGGGGAATAGATGTTATAATTATAACAGATGAGCCACCACTTAACATATGTTAACTAACCGACTAGTGGTGATGGCAACTGGCTTGCATTAACTTAAAACGTTAATTCTGAATCCATCATCAACTGACCATCTACAGTAGAGTTAGCTAACTACATTAGCTAGTGAACCTACCCTAGCAGTTTTAGCTTTAACGTTAGCGAGTCAAATTAGCCAACACAAATACATAACGTCAACTAACGTTACACGACAGCAAGTACCGGAAGCAAATTCGAGAATGCTCTTTAAACTAGAGATTACACATTTGATGGCTAGATACTAGCCAAGACAGACCAGTAACGTTAAGCCATGTAGCTATCCGGCTAACGTGACCTATTCTAACTTCAAGTAGTTAGCAAGCTAGCTATTGAATGTTCCTAGCCAACCGCAAATTGGCGGTAATCTTAGCTAACTAACTTCGGCTACATACAGTAACGTCAGGCTTTTTAACGTTAGTCAGCGTCAGCTGCTTTCTAATATGACGTTAACTAATGTAACAAGCTGCCAACATTTTACAGTCACTAGCTAGCTAAGTTATTATATTAACTTCCAGCAAGATATTAAATAATGCTGAAGTATCCAACTCACGACGACGGCCAGCAAAATGTATGCGCCAGCACGCAGGTTCGCCTATTCAGACAGCATGGCTGTCAAGCCCAAGTAACGAAGTAAAAAAACTGAAGGACGACAACTACTGAACCATATAGCGAGGAGGGAAAAAAATGAATTCGGTTCACTTACCATTGCGATATAGTAGCAGCAGGTTTTTTACGACGCTTAGCAAGGAGATATAGACGCAGCTTAAAGTTACAACCTCACGGAATGCACTAGCAGACAGTTTGACGCGCCTTTAACCGTTGTACTTTAACTCCTCCCCCATTTGCGATCCCTCCGCCAACCTCCTTTCTCCTAATTTACTAAATTAGCACAAACACACATTTATTGAGATTAATTGTAAAATTATTTGTAAAATTACCTAAACTCTGTTAATATTTCACCGACATGAATTTATATTCCATATTTAAACATAAAAAGTGGCTTTAGAAGATGGACTGGCCAGCTGCGCATGTATACTTTCTGCTAGTCAGTGATATGTCTTGCGCGGCACAAGACGTAGATGGATGAAATAGCGATCTCTGATTGGTGTGTTTGTACCTGCAATGCGTCACTCCCTTGGTCTTGCATTGCCGCTGCATTGTAGTCCACACATACATCGCATTTGCAATAAGCACATAATTGTACCTGTGTAGGAATAATTTCGTAGATGGAATATCATACATAGCAGATGGAAATTACATGCATTCCGTTTCAGAGAGCTCAAAGTATACATAGCACAGACTCCATGGTCCACTTTTCCTGGTGGGGACGGTTTTATAAAAAGGGAGTGCCAGCCTTCAACACATTGTCTTATATTTCTATGCTCTCTTCAATCTCCATGTTGTGGCACATATGCCACACCAAGCTCTATTACTTAAAAAAACGTATATATAAAATATATGTAAACATTTTTTGGGGATGTTATTTTATGACAACTGTATTTATTTATTTTGCTCCTTTGCACCCCATTATTTCTATCTCTACTTTGCACATTCTTCCACTGCAAATCAACAATTCCAGTGTTTTACTTGCTATATTTACTTTGCCACCATGGCCTTTTTTTTTGCCTTTACCTCCCTTATCTCACCTCACTTGCTCATTGGGGGTTAATATCATGAGCATGGCCAGCTTTAGCATTTTGAGGGCCCTAAGTGAGATTTGGTTGGCCCTCTGCACATTTTGCCATGACTTATGCCATGATACAGTATCTGAGTGAGAGTGACTAACAAAATCAATGGGAGACCCGTAGTGGTCAGGACACCTGGGCATGTGCCCTGCGTGCCTAGTCGGTATTCGGCCATGATTATTGTTAGCTGACATGGCTTATTAAGTGACTGTCAGTGATTGACATAAGAGAAAAATGACTGATGCACAACCAAATTTCGAACTTGCACATTGTGTATTCTACTATTCTAACTCTCAACAGTAAGTTGAGACCCTGACTAGTAAATTGAGGCCCCCTGGCGATCTGGGTCCCTAAGCGACCGCTTATTTCACTTATGCAGCTTACTAGATTCTCAGGTCTAATTGAGTTGGTAGTGAGGATGGTCGTATCTGATATCCTGATTTCTTATGTTTGGCTGCTCTCCTTTCTCCCACTTGCCACCTGTCTCTGTCCCTGTCCCTATCCCACTTGAGCCACAGGGCAAGGGGAGGATGGAAACTTAGGCTGAGGAGGATTTGAAGAACCAGTGAAGATGTAACAGCATCTCTATCTCTCTACCCCAAGTCACCTCGCTCGGTCTCTTTGACTGACGGTCAAAGGTCTAGTGAAATGTCCTCTTCCTGGAGAGAGCATGAGATCATGCGAATGCTGCCTGTTGTTTCTAATATTGTTCTGTCAGACACTTTGTGTTGGTGACATACTGTAAATGAAAGCAGAAGCATCAGAAAATATGGTTTCACTATATTCACTACATTCTGTTCTGTTCAGAGATCTTGTAAGCATTTCCAATGTCACCTCCCAGGTTTTTCTCGACCTAATATGGAACACAATGGAGTCTATTCAGTGAAATCTGTTTTTCTGCAACAGGATTTTACTCCCAGTGCAGATTATGTTAGTCTGAAGGAGATGGCACAAATGCCTAAATCTGTCACAGGGACCAGATAAACTGGGATCTGTGTGTGTGTGTGTGTGTGTTTCCATGACAAAAGGCACCAGATGTGAAGCGTGCCCCGTGTTTTACAACGTTTATGTAAGAACCAACTTCGCGTTGTAAATGTTTGTGTCCCTGTATTTAAATACACTTGGTGTGACTGAAAGAGTTTTCTGATTCTGATAATGTATCGTTTCATTCATAAATCCTGCAATTATGTCATTGTAGATCAAAGATTTTTGATATGTCATAAAACAGCCACAATATGGGCACACCATTACATATCGATCTATTACATTTGCAGAATGAGCTGGATGGTTGATGACATGCCCTCTCATTCTCCCTGGGTCCCTGGGGGACTTGGTTAGGGTCAAATAGATAATCCTGGTTCATGTCTATAAAAAAGTGAAAGCAATCTCTGTAATTTAAGTTGTGAGGGGTTTGTGAGGGGATGTGAGTACACAGAATACAGAATATGTATGGGTTTATGTTTTTGGTTTCATTACATTTACATGGACTAGTTTATGCCTTTTGTGTGCACACGTGCACATGTATCCCTATGCGCTAGCCCAGTAATCTCCACATTTATGTCATGTTACCTCTCCTCTGCATGGTATGAATGTTTGGTGCGAGAGTCAGACCTTATCTGCAACAGGCAACTCATCCCAGGACACACTCCTTCAGATAGCTGCTCTTGGTCTCACACCATCAGGCCAAGGGTCATGTGTAGGGGAGGCAGGGCCGTCGCCAGGGACTCTGGTAATGTGTCCTCCACTCCATCTTCACGTCGTGCCTAGATACGAGTTGGTATTGTTCTTCTACACAAGCTGTACAGTTTCACTGGCACAAGTGGCATGTGAGGAGTTCCAGAGGTAAAAGCAGGTGACACATATGAGAGCATGTTTACCTGTGTAACTAGAAGACGTTGTCATCACTCATGTATGAGGGCTTTGTAATGCACCTGGAGGGAGGGTCACCTTTCATGATGGGGAATAGTTGTAGTGTGCGTAATATGGATGTGAATAGGTATTATAATTTGTGGTGTGTGCGTGCATGTGTGTTTTTTTTGTGTGTGTTTGTGTGTTGTATGAATGTAAAATGCATGCATTTTTTATGACTGAAGGCAATTTGGCTGTGTCTAAGAGAGACGTCTCCTTGGAGAGTTCCTAATTGCAATTGGTGATCCTGCCAGAAGGCCTCCACTGGTCAAAGGTGATGTGGAGGAGAAATATACTCCCAGTGAGCATGAATGGTTACTTCAGAGATGCAGCTCTTTATGGTTTTATGAATGTGTGATAACAGCATTATCCATGTAACTAAGGTTCAACACAACGGGCTTATGGCAGAAACCAACCGACCAACACAGGCCTAAATAGCTACATGTTACAGAGCAATGACTTGTTGCATGCACAATTACATAATCATGAGCCAAATATGATTAATGCCTTCAAATTTGATAAGAGGATTTAGCATTGCTGGTTTTCCCAAGCTATTTCAAATCATGCTCTGATGAAATGGATATGATCACACAGTACATGCTCAGTGTTGAATCGTTTGAATCCTTCTAATTCGGTCTGCTCTGGACCTTTCTCGATCTGTGAGTGTCTTTGTAGCTCAAGTCATCTGCTGGCATTTTTATTTGAGGTGATCAGAAGGACAACACCACTTAGAAACTGTCCAACTGAATACCTGCTGTTGATCTTGGCGCTCAGCTCTCTCGTTCTCTTGATCTCTCGTTCTCACTTTCTCTCTCCCCTTTCTCCCTCTTTCTGGCGTGGCTCCAGGTGTCTGCTGCAGTCTGAGTAGTATTCCCTGTTCAAACACTGCAGCCTTCAGTTCAGTACCAGATTATACTGTGCCGGATAAAAGTAGGCGATCAAGGTACTTGTCATATTTTCCTCTTCAACGCTTAATTCCTTTATTACAAATACGAGTTTTTACTGGGATTTCTTTACTAGAACTTGATGTTTCTTCATTCAGGTGTCAGTAGTGTTGTTTGCCATGTAATGCCTCAATGACTCTTTGTAGCCCTTTCCTATAAATATTCTGAACAGGACTTCGACATTATCTGTGTTTCGCGTCATCCAGAGGACGATAGCAAGAGGAACTGTGGCTGCGCAGAGGTTATGCAGGGGTAGTGTGGGGGGTGGTGGAAGGGGGCTCCACATTCCGGAAGTAGGTTGGGGAGTGTAGTGGCAGGGCCCTGCCCTTGACCCTAGCGTAGCTGCCTCTGTGTGGGACAGGCCTCTCTGCAGTGCTGGGACTTGTGGGACTCAGGTGATCTCATCTTGCAGGGGGGCAACACACTGCACGCTGCAGCCACTTCCTAAGAAGCCAGGGCTGCAGTCTGAGCAGGTGGCTGCTGTGCTACTGTGCTATTCAGTTCAGCTCAGCCACCCACAAAACAAATGTGATTGATCAGCCTCTCCGCTGCCCCTGTGTGGGTGACTCACTGCTGACACCTATTGATGGAAAAGAGTATAACACCTCCACATGATGGGAATGGTCAAAGTATGGCGGTACTGTAAATACTGATGGGTATTAACAACTATAGCCGGGCAGATATACAGTGCCTTGCGAAAGTATTCGGCCCCCTTGAACTTTGCGACCTTTTGCCACATTTCAGGCTTCAAACAAAGATATAAAACTGTATTTTTTTGTGAAGAATCAACAACAAGAGGGACACAATCATGAAGTGGAACGACATTTATTGGATATTTCAAACTTTTTTAACAAATCAAAAACTGAAAAATTGTGCGTGCAAAATTATTCAGCCCCCTTAAGTTAATACTTTGTAGCGCCACCTTTTGCTGCGATTACAGCTGTAAGTCGCTTGGGGTATGTCTCGATCAGTTTTGCACATCGAGAGACTGAAATTTTTTCCCATTCCTCCTTGCAAAACAGCTCGAGCTCAGTGAGGTTGGATGGAGAGCATTTGTGAACAGCAGTTTTCAGTTCTTTCCACAGATTCTCGATTGGATTCAGGTCTGGACTTTGACTTGGCCATTCTAACACCTGGATATGTTTATTTTTGAACCATTCCATTGTAGATTTTGCTTTATGTTTTGGATCATTGTCTTGTTGGAAGACAAATCTCCGTCCCAGTCTCAGGTCTTTTGCAGACTCCATCAGGTTTTCTTCCAGAATGGTCCTGTATTTGGCTCCATCCATCTTCCCATCAATTTTAACCATCTTCCCTGTCCCTGCTGAAGAAAAGCAGGCCCAAACCATGATGCTGCCACCACCATGTTTGACAGTGGGTATGGTGTGTTCAGGGTGATGAGCTGTGTTGCTTTTACGCCAAACATAACGTTTTGCATTGTTGCCAAAAAGTTCAATTTTGGTTTCATCTGACCAGAGCACCTTCTTCCACATGTTTGGTGTGTCTCCCAGGTGGCTTGTGGCAAACTTTAAACAACACTTTTTATGGATATCTTTAAGAAATGGCTTTCTTCTTGCCACTCTTCCATAAAGGCCAGATTTGTGCAATATACGACTGATTGTTGTCCTATGGACAGAGTCTCCCACCTCAGCTGTAGATCTCTGCAGTTCATCCAGAGTGATCATGGTCCTCTTGGCTGCATCTCTGATCAGTCTTCTCCTTGTATGAGTTGAAAGTTTAGAGGGACGGCCAGGTCTTGGTAGATTTGCAGTGGTCTGATACTCCTTCCATTTCAATATTATCGCTTGCACAGTGCTCCTTGGGATGTTTAAAGCTTGGGAAATCTTTTTGTATCCAAATCTGGCTTTAAACTTCTTCACAACAGTATCTCGGACCTGCCTGGTGTGTCCCTTGTTCTTCATGATGCTCTCTGCGCTTTTAACGGACCTCTGAGACTATCACAGTGCAGGTGCATTTATACGGAGACTTGATTACACACAGGTGGATTGTATTTATCATCATTAGTCATTTAGGTCAACATTGGATCATTCAGAGATCCTCACTGAACTTCTGGAGAGAGTTTGCTGCACTGAAAGTAAAGGGGCTGAATAATTTTGCACGCCCAATTTTTCAGTTTTTGATTTGTTAAAAAAGTTTGAAATATCCAATAAATGTCATTCCACTTCATAATTGTGTCCCACTTGTTGTTGATTCTTCCCCAAAAAAATACAGTTTTATATCTTTATGTTTGAAGCCTGAAATGTGGCAAAAGGTCGCAAAGTTCAAGGGGGCCGAATACTTTCGCAAGGCACTGTATATCTGTTATTTATTCAATGTTTGACTCCCCATACCTGCTTTGTCTCACTGTGACAGAATGCTTCGTATATTGGCTGCTGCATCGGGGAGTACTGGAATGGTGGCAGCGGCTCTGGGTCGCCACCGATGGAACCGGGGATGCCTAGTCAGCTCGTCGGGCTTCCACACACTAGCTGGCTCGAGAGGTTTCCTTGCCCCGGTTGGCTCGGATGGCGCCCATCCCACTGTCGGGCCTCAGCCGGATTGTCAGTTCTTGTTCGTCCAGCTGGTCCAGGAGTTTTTGTTTTTCGTTTTGTTGGTGACGTCGTGGTGGATCCCGCCGCCGATGGAACCGGGGGTGCCTAAGCCAGCCCGTCGGGCTTCCACGTCCTGGCTGGCTCGAGATGTTTTCCTGGCTCAGCGGCTTCCCACCCCACGTCACACTCCACTGGATCATCGGGCTCCCCTTCTGCAGCGGGATCGACAGGCTCTCATTGCCTCGGCCGGCTAACCAGGCTCTCACGCTCCTACAGGTTTGCGGGTTCACACGTCCCAACCGGCCTGCCCAGCGCCCATGTCTCGGCTGGTTCGCCCAGCTGTCACGTCTGCTCGACTGCTTGTTTTTTGTCTTAGTTTCTGTTTGCTGACGCTGTGCTTGTCCGTTATTTATTAAATGTTACTCCCCGTACCTGCTTCGTCTCTCCAGCGTCATCACATGTGACAAAGAGACTTGCTTGGGCCAAGAAACACGAGCAATGAACATTAGACCGGTGGAAATCTGTCCTTTGGTCTGATGAGTCCAAATTTGATTTTTTGTTCCAACCGTTGTGTCTTTGTGAGATGCATAGTAGGTGAACGGATGATCTCTGCATGTGTGGTTCTCACCATGACGCATGAAGAAGGAGGTGTTATGGTGTGGGGTGCTTTGCTGGTGACACAGTCTGATTTATTTAGAATTCAAGGCACACTTAACCAGCATGGCTACCACAGCATTCTGTAGCAATACACTATCCCATCTGGTTTGGGCTTAGTGGGACTATCATTTGTTTTTCAACAGGACAATGACCCAACATACCTCCAGGCTGTGTAACAGCTATTTTACCAAGAAGGAGAGTGATGCGGACCACAGAGTGAAGAAAAAAAACTGCCAACAAGTGCTCAGCATATGTGGGAACTCCTTCAAGACTGTTGGAAAAGCATTTCAGGTGAAGCTGGTTGAGAGAATGCCAACAGTGTGCAAAGCTGTCATCAAGGCAAATGGTGGCTATTTGAAGAATCTCAAATATAAAATATATTTGTTTAACACTTTTTACATTACTACATGATTCCACATGTGTTACTTCATAGTTGTGACGTCTTCCCTATTATTCTACAATGTAGAAAAAAAAGTTAAAATACAGACAAATCTTTGAATGAGTAGGTTTTCTAAAACCTTTGACCTGTAGTGTATGTCCTATACACAAATATAGGCCTAAACAGTTTAAATTTTTTTGAAAAAGAATACGGAAAAGAGTTTCTTATTTGACAAGTCCAAGTAGTCCCTCCCCTTTTCAATCTGTTTTCCTACATTTGCTGCCTAATGAACATGGACCAGCAGCAAAACTCCCTCTGCCATTATCTAAGTTTACACACCCATTCCCAGGAAAATCTGTAGACCCTATAGTTATAGCCTATTACTGCAAACTAAATCAAATCAAATGTTATTTGTCACATGCTATGTAAACGGCAGGTTTCGAATAACAGTGAAATGCTTACGGGGCCTTCCCAACAATGCAGAGAGAAAGAACTGGGGCATTTCTGGACGTGAGTACTTCCTCGTCAGGAAAAAAACAAATTATCTTTCAGCTTGTTTTATGTCCCACACACAAATATAGGCCTATGTAAAAGATGATTTGATGAGACAGGCTGCCCACACGCTCCCTCTCACCTGTCTCAGTCTCTCTCCTCCAGTACCCTGGTTCTTCCAGCCCATGGAGACGTTGAAGACATTGAACCCTGCCAACAACAACAAGGCCATCAGATGACCTCATATTCTATGATGTGGTCATGATCACCATGGTAACACTGACGCAGCAATGTCATGTGGGCAGTATTGGGGGATTCATTTGAGAATATAGCGTCCCCTGCAAAGGAACAAAATAAATGTTATCATCATTATACAAAAACAATTTGGTTAACACTTTACTTAAAGGCACAATATATATATATATATATATAAATAAAATGGGGTAAATAAAATAAATAAAATGGGGTAACAATTAAATGCCTTACTGTAATAGTTTTCAGAGACAGAAGCTGTTTTTCAATCTCAAGGCCATCAGACTGTTAAACAGCCACCACTAACATTGAGTGGCTGCTGCCAACACACTGACTCAACTCCAGCCACTTTAATAATGGGAATTGATGGGAAATTATGTAAAATATATCACTAGCCACTTTAAACAATGCTACCTAATATAATGTTTACATACCCTACATTATTCATCTCATATGTATACGTATATACTGTACTCTATATCATCTACTGCATCCTTATGTAATACAGTATCACTAGCCACTTTAACTATGCCACTTTGTTTACATACTCATTTCATATGTATATACTGTACTCGATACCATCTACTGTATCTTGCCTATGCTGCTCTGTACCATCACTCATCCATATATCTTTATGTACATATTCTTTATCCCCTTACACTGTGTATAAGACAGTAGTTTTGGAATTGTTAGTTAGATTACTGGTTATTACTGCATTGTCGGAACTAGAAGCACAAGCATTTCGCTACACTCGCATTAACATCTGCTAACCATGTGTATGTGACAAATAAAATTTGATTTGATTTGATTTAAAATGGTCAAAAATAATCAAAAATAGTAGCTTTTTAGCAAAAAACAATTTCTCAATAAATAATTTTACTAGGACTGTATGGGTGTGGTCTGAGTGGGGAGGGGAAACTGAAAACAAGCTTTTATTGGCAGAGAGGTTTGGAACGCTCTTTGTTATTGGTCTATTCATTTATTTACCGCTTGGTGAGGTTACCAGGCAAGCCAAAATCCCACCCATGCGAAACCTACTGATAGATGGACCTGTGTAGATTGTATTTTCAGCCAGCAACTATCAGGATATAACACTGATCAAATGTTTTCACACTTTTACAGTGTTTGTTTATAATAATGATACAAAGCACAGGAATAATCGGCTATGAATGATCGGCTATGAAAAGCCAACTGACATTTACTCCTGAAGTGCTGACCTGTTGCACCCTCTATAACCACTGTGATTATTATAATCTGACCCTGCTGGTCATCTATGAATGTTTGAACATCTTGGCCATGTACTGTTATAATCTCCACCCGGCACAGCCAGAACAGGACTGGCCCCTCAGAGCTTGGTTCCTCTCTAGGTTTCTTCCTAGGTTCCGGCCTTTCTAGGGAGATTGTCCTAGCCACTGTGCTTCTACATTGCTTGCTGTTTGGGGTTGTAGGCTGGGGCATCGGCTGATGTAAAAAGGGCTTTATAAATACATTTGATTGATTGACCGAATACCATAATTTTCACTGCACTGGGCCCTTAATAAAGTCTTTATATGCATGACAGGGTCATAATGCCCTACATAGATACTCTTTCATGCAGGGCTAATGCTGAAACAGGCGCACTATCCACAGGTGAACTGGTCTGTCTCTCCCTGGGATTGAGACTGGGACTGGCACTGCACTCCTGGGAAGTTAGGCTTCCCTTTACACACTTCGGTGGTATTCCGACAGAATTAGGCCACAGACACCCTACCACCTGGGAGGACAAGACACAAAGGAAGAGTGTGTGGGTTGATCGGCATGGGAATATCATCTCACACTCAAAACCCAGGACTATACTGCGCTCTGGGAGAAAACACCCAAGTCCATATAGAAGTGCTCCCCACATTGTTTTGCTTGTCTGTCTATGTAGGTCTGCATTTGTTTACCTGAAATCTCCCCTGCAGATGGTTGTTCACTATGCTGTCATATTGGCTGGTGCCACCGTTGAGGCAGTTGCACACCTGCAGGATGAGGGTGAACTGAGAGCTGAACAGCTGGTCATTAACTCTGATGGCCAGGTAGACGAGCTGGATGTCGAGTGGTGTCCAGGTCAATATGCCATCACCTATAGGGAGAGATACAGGTGGGATTATAGGTAACTTCACTAAGAGGGGAGTTGCGTGTGTGTGTGTGTGTGTGTGTGTGTTTGTAGCTCACTTTTCCCAACAGAGGCTTGTGGTGGCCTGGGGAAGAGCATTGAGAAGCTTATATTGTTGGCATCTTGAGTGCCGATCGGCACGTGAACAGTGGATTTGAACTTCCAGCGTATCACTGTGGGCTCAGGATGGGAGGCATGTTACCTACATGGGAGAGAAATTGGAGCATATCAATGGCCTATAGAAAGGCATGCTAACTGACCTCAATCACCACTACACCGCATTTGATGAATTCTTACGCAACGGTTGGTAGAATGCGTTGGAGCAGGATGAAGTTGCACAGAGGCTAATCTAAGGTCCGTTTTGTGTTTATCCTTCTAAACCAGCCCAATTAGGGTAGTACTTAAGATTAGAGTCTGTAATTGGGGAGAGAGTAAGCTGCTCCTAGATATTTGTCCAGGGGGAAACTTTTTCACAGAGCATACAACATTATGGGACTCAAAGAGGAAGGACCAACACGTAGAATAAAGACACAGATTCTTGGACCTTTGGTCTAATGTAACAGTTGAGTTACCAAACACCATAGCCAGGTTGAGGCACAGCCCCTGGGACTCCAGACCTAGGCCAGTGGCGTTAGAAGACAGTATGTCATGAACGCACTGCAAACTGACAGCATCATACACTGACTGAACAGACAGGACCGTATGTGTGACCTAGGGGCTCTGAGTGTATTTTTACCAACTTGTCAGGCCCGAAGCTGAAAGGGTGAAAGAACACTCCTTTAAACACCTGTGAATGGCTACCCATACTTGGCACTCCATGTGTGACTGTGTGGAGTTATAGGGGTAATTAAATCTGTGTGATCCACTCTATTAGGGGAGAGAGACCACACTAGAATGCTACATTCAATATGTTGGACATGCATTCTAAGTGGTATGTTATGCCTCCAACTCCTTCAATGGGATTTATTGACTTTAAGCCTCACTCAGTCAGGCCAAAGGGGTGCAGACAACCTTCTGCCCCTTTTCTGGATCGAGCAGGACTTCTCCATCTGTCAGAGGCTTGCGCCGGGAGCAACGAGCTCAAATTCTCCTGCCTCTCGCCCATCCATAAAGGGTTCTCCTGGCTGCACCCCAGCCAGGATTTTGGCCAGCTCTATTGTAGAGGTCGACCGATTATGATTTATCAACACACACACACACACACACACACACATACACGTAATAATAACAATTGCAACAATACTGAATGAACAATGAGAACTTATTTGACCTCAGTATAATACGTAAAATGTTTTGTCTGATATAAATGAATCATGCTCAATTAGGTTTAAATAATGCAAAAACAGTGTTGGAGAAGAAAGTAAAAGTGCAGTATGTGCCATGTAAGAAAGCGAATGTTGAAGTCCCTTGCTCAGAACATGAGTCTTCAATATTCCCAGTTAAGAAGTTTTAGGTTGTAGTTATTATAGGATTTATGACGCGTTGACTATTTCTCTCTGTACCATTTGTATTTCAATTTCCTTTGAATATTGGACATTCTTGTAGGCACTTTAGTATTGCCAGTCTAATCTTGGGAGTTGATAGGCTTGAAGTCATAAACAGCGCTGTGCTTCAAGCATTGTTAAGAACTGCTGGAAAACTCAGTAAAGAGCCTTTTGAATGAATGCTTACAGGCTTGCTCCTGCCTACCACCCTGCAGTCAGACTGCTCTATCAAATATCAAATCATAGACTTCATTATAATATATTAAACACACAGAAATACGAGCCTTTGGTTATTAATACGATCAAATCCGGAAACGATCATTTTGAAAACAAAACGTTGTTTCTTTCAGTGAAATATGGAACCGTTCCGTATTTTATCGAACGGGTGGCAACCCCAAGTCTAAATATTGCTGTTATGGTATGTGCACAACCTTCAATGTTATGTCATAATTATGTGAAAACTTGAAATTGGCCCTAATTAATCAGCCCTGGCGATTAATCTGTCGACTTCTACTCCATTGTAAGAAATGTGATGACGCTAGCGTCCCACCTCGACAACAGCCAGTGAAATTGCAGGGCGCCAAATTCAAAACAACAGAAATCCCATAATTAAAATTCCTCAAACATACAAGTGTTATACACCATTTTAAAGATAAACTTCTTGTAAATCCAACCACAGTGTCCAATTTCAAATAGGCTTTACAGCGAAAGCACACTTTGCGATTATGTAAGGTCAGCGCTAAGCCACAGAAAAACATACAGCCATTTTCCAACCAAGGAAAGGTGTCACAAAAGTCAGAAATAGTGTTCAAATGAATCACTTACCTTTGATGATCTACATCTGGTGGCACTCCCAGGTCTCCATGTTAGACAATAAATGTTTGTTTTGTTCGATAATGTCCCTCTTTATGACCAAAAACCTCCTTTTTGTTTGCTCGTTTAGTCCAGTAATCCGAATGCACAGGGTGCGGCACTAATTCCAGATGAACAATAAAAGTACAATAAAAGTTGTTAGAAACATGTCAAACGATGTTTAAAATCAATCCTCCGGTTGTTTTTGTCATAAATAATAAATTATATTTCAACCGGACAAAAGCTTCGTCAATAGAAAAGGAAAAATAAGAAAGGCGCGTTCCCCATCAGGCGCAAGGCTGGAAATTTCCACTGTCCACTGATTGAAAGTGGTGCATCTCCCTCAGTTTTCAGAGTAAAAGCCTGAAGCAATGCCTAGACTGGTCACATGTTGAGGAAGCCATATATATTGTGAACAGGGTCCTAAGTCTTTATATGGTGGATAGGCTTTCAATGGAAAAACAGGCATTTCAAAATAAAAGCACTTCCTGGTTGGATTTTCCTCAGGTTTTCGCCTGCCATATCAGTTCTGTTATACTCAAAGGCATTATTTTAACAGTTTTGGAAACTTTAGAGTGTTTTCTATCCATATGCATATCCTAGCTTATGGGCCTGAGTAGCAGGCAGTTTAATTTGGGCATGCTTTTCATCCAGAGGTGAAAATACTGTCCCTTCCCCAAGAGAGGCTAAGCTGCTCCCGAATGTACTACATCAGGACATGGAAATCGATTCTATCATAGTTCATGTGGGTTTTAATGACATGAAGGGCAGCTCTGAACAGTTGAAACTGGATTTTAAAGAGCTGATTGACTCTCTGCTAAACATTATCCGGCCCTGTGCCGTCTCTGAATCGTGGCACTGAGCGCTTTAGCATGATTATTTCCCTTCACAACTGGCGACGTGATAATTGAAGCTCAATGGGTGTAACTTTTGTTGTCAATTTTGATACCTTTTGGAAAATAAGGAGGATAGGATCCACCCAAATCAGTTGGGTTCCTGGATCCTTTCACAGCATTATAAGGTTGCATTGAGACAATGACTTATCAATGACCCACAAACCCAGCTCAGTTAATTCCTACCATTGTGATGCAGAGTTGTCACAATGTTTAAGCAAATGTACATTATACCAGGGGTGTTTGTAAACACAATTGAAGTAACCTAATGTATGTCCCTCTAACTTCCCTGAATGCTTCTGCTTATCCTACAGCGATTGTATGCAGTAATCATGTGCCTTTGAACCAGATTTATACTGTTGGCACTGAGGCGGTGTGCCCTAGGAGGAAGTCCACTGTGTGCAGCTCACCCTGCACTAACATAAATAACATGAGCATATCTACTTCTGCTAAGCTTCCCAGTTAAGCAATGAAAACAAGTAAGCATTCGAGAAGAAAAGTGCTCAAAATAGCCCAAACAAGGTTCATGAAATCAATAATTTGCTAGTAACAGATTGCAGTCATATTTTGACTATCTCTGAAACTCACTTAGATAATACCTTTGATGATACAGTGGTAGCATTATAAGGTTATAACATTTACAGAAAATGCCAATGGTGGAGGTGTTGATGTTTATATTCAGAACCACATTCCTGTAAAGATTAGAGAGGATCTCATGTTAAATAATGTTGAAGTAATATGACTACAGGTTCATCTGCCTCACCTAAAGCCCATTCTGGTGGGAAGCTGCTATAGACCACCAAGTGATAACAGTCAGTATCTGGATAACATGTGTGAAATGCTTGAATGTATGTGATCAACAGAGAGATATATTTTCTGGGTGATTTAAATATTGACTGGCTTGCTGCCCACTCAAGAAAAAGCTTCAAACTGTAACCAGTGCCTGCAACCTGGTTCAGGTTATCAGTCAACCTACAGGGTTTGCTTGAAAGCAGTATCCAGATCCATCGGATGTAGTGATCACAATATAGTAGCCATATCTATGAAAAACCCACTTTCCAAAGGCTGGGCCTAATATTGTGTATAAGAGGTCATACAACATGTATTGCAGTGATTCCTATGCTGTTGATGTAAATAATATTTGCTGGTCTGTGGTGTGTAATGAGGAGCAAACAGATGCTGCACTTGACACATTTATGAAACTACTTATTCAAGTTACTAATAAGCATGCACCCATTAAGAAAATGACACAAAAAAAATGGTTAAATCCCTGTGGATTGATGAGGAATTGAAAAAAATATATTTTTGAGAGGGATAAGGCAAATCTAATGGCAAATAAGTCTGGCTGCACAACCGATTGGCAAATGTATTGCAAATTGAGAAATCATGGGACTGAACTGAATAAAAAGAAAATACACTATGAAACAAAGATAAATTACATAAAGAATAATAGTTCAACGCTTTGGAGCACCTTAAATGACATTTTGGGAAAAAGGCAAACTCAGCTCCATCATTCAATGAATCAAATGGCTAATTCGTCACAAAACCAACTGATATTGCCAACTACTATAATAAGCAGGATAAGCTAACATGACAGCAACAAACACTGACACTACACATCCAAGTATATCTGGCCAAATTATGAAAGACAAGCATTGTAATTTTGAATTCCGTAAAGTGAGTGTGGAAGAGGAGAATAAAATTGTCTTATCAACAATGACAAGCCACCGTGGTCTGACAACTCGGATGGAAAATTACTAAGGATAATAGTGGATGATATTGCCACTCCTATTTGGCATATTTTTCAATGTAAGCCTACTAGAAAGTGTGTGCCCCCAGGCTTGGAGGGAAGCAAAAGTAATTCCACTACCTAAGAATAGTAAAGGCCCCTTTATTGGCTCAAATAGTCAAACAAATCAGCCTGTTACCAACCCTTAGCAAACTTTTGGAAAAAATTGTGTTTGACCAGTAAACAAGTTGACAAAAAAAACATTCAGCATGCTTATAGGGAAGGACATTCAACAAGCACTTACACAAATGACTGATGTTTGTCTGAGAGAAATTTATGATAAAAAGATTGTGAGGGCTGTTTTGTTAGACTTCAGTGCAGCTTTTGACATTATCAATCATAGTCTGCTGCCTGAAAAACACGTGTTATGGCTTTACACCACTGCTATATTGTGGATACAGAGTTAACTGTCTAACGGAACACAGAGGTGCGTTCTTTAATGGAAGCCTCTCCAACATAATCCATGTGGAATCAGGAATTCCCCAGGGCGGCTGTCTAGTCACCTTACTTCTTGCAATTTTTACTAACGACATGCCACTGAGTAAAGCCAGCATGTCTATGTATGCGGATGACTCAACACTATGCACGTCAGCTACTACAGCGACTGAAATGACTGCAACACTTTTCAAAGAGCTGCAGTTAGTTTCAGAGTGGGTGGCAAGTAATAAGTTAGGCCTAAATATTTCTAAAACTAAAAACATTGTATTTGGGACAAATCATTGATTAAGCCATAAACCTCAACCAAATCTTGTAATAAATAATGTGGAAATTGAGCAAGTTGAGGTGACTAAACTGCTTGGCGTAACCCTGGACTGTAAAACTGTCATGGTCAAAACATATCGATACAACAGTAGCTAAGATGGGAAGAAGTCTGTCCATAATAAAGCACTGCTCTACCAATCTACAGGCCCTAGTTTGGTCGCACCTGGACTACTGTTCAGTTGTGTGGTCAGGTGCCACAAAAAGGGACTTAGGAAAACTGCAATTGGCTCAGATCAGGGCAGCACGGATGGCCCTTGTATGCACACAGAGAGCTAAAATGCATGTCAATCTCTCCTGGTTCAAAGTGGAGGAGAGATTGACTTCATCACTACTTGTATTTATGAGAGGTATTGACATGTTGAATGCACCAAGCTGTCTGTTTGAATTACTAGCGCACAGCTTAACACATATGCATACCCCACAAAACATGCCACAAGAGGTCTCTTCACAGTCCCAGAACAGACTATGGGAGGCGCACAGTGTTACATGGAGCCATGACTACATGGAACTCTATTCCACATCAAGTAACTGAGGCAAGCACTAAAATTGGATACAGAAAAAACAGATGAAAATACACCTTATGGAATCAAATCAAATACACCTTATGGAACAGTGGGGACTGTGAAGCAACACAAACATAGGCACAGACACGTGCAGACACACACATGATAACATACGCACTATACACACACGTACACATGGATTTTGTACTGTAGATATGTGGTGGTAGTGGTGGAGTAGGGGCCTGAGGGCTCACAGTGTGTTGTAAAATCTGTATTTTAATGTGTTCTAAATTGTATAAACTGCCTTAATTTTGCTGGATCTCAGGAAGAGTAGCTGCTGCCTTAGCAGCAGCTAATGGGGATCCATAATAAATACAAATATAGCCAGTGATCAAACCTTACCGACAGAGACCTCCACTTCATCCACACCAGGACCTCCAGTCCCTCTCCTGGCTATGCACACCGCCACTTAACCTAAACACACACACATTCACACCGAGGTAAGGATAATTAACCACATGAGATTTACAGCCCATAATACAACCCATAAGGCACACACACATACTGACCTTGTGGAAAGCAGCCATCGTCACCACCGCGGGGACCCGTCTGGCCTGTCCATCTGTCTCCAGCTCGTCCTTCTTGCCCTGCAGCGGGAAGATAATGGAGCTGGTGTAGGAGGAGAGGTGCACAATGACAAACTTGCCGCAGGGCCTTGAAGGAGTACTCAGTCCCATTGAAGGTGATGAAATGAAGGCTACTGTACACCATGCCGGCAGACATAACAGATACACATGACTAGGAAACCATTCACTAACCAAGGCTGTATACAGTACATCTACACTGACAGGCACTGTGCGATGGATCTGTCTATTATCACATAATGGGGCCAAACATGTGGGATATATATTATTATAAACTGGGTGGGTCGAGCCCTGAACTCTGATTGGCTGACAGCTGCAGTATATCAGACCATATACCACGAGTATGACTAAACATTTCTTGTTACTACTCTAATTACATTTGTAACCCGTTTATAATAGCAATAAGGCACCTCGGGGTTTGTGTTATATGGCCCATATGCCAAGGCTATGTCATGTCTGCTCCCGCTCTTCCCTCCCCCTGGCGCTTGAGGGCGCCAGGTTGCCCTGCATCAGGCACTCCTGCCTTCATCATGCACACCTGCCTTCCCTCGTCACACGCATCAGCATTATTGGACTCACCTGGACTCACTTATCACCTGTTGATTTCCTCCCCTATATTTGTCAGTTCCCTTTCTCTGTTCCCCGCTGCTGCATTAATTGTTTTTTGTCTTTGTTTTCTGACGCGGTTCCTGTCTCGTTCCATGTCCGCTATTTATTCAATGTTTGACTCCCCGTACCTGCTTCGTCTCTCCAGCGTCAACTCATGTGATAGGCTAAGGGCTGTGTCCAGGCACTCTGCAGTGCGTTGTGCGTAGGAACAGCCCTTAGCCGTGGTATATTGGCCATATACCACACCCCCTCGGGCCTTATTGCTTAAATATATTGTGACCCAAGTAAATAATAATTAATTCAACGAGTTGACAGGAGCTGAAGGTAAATGAACCCCATTCCGCTGAGTAGAGGTAAGCGATCACCAATGCGGGCGGTGTGTTGCCTTGGCTGCTTTCATGCAGCAGTCGCTCACCCAGCCATAACCTTGGCAACGGTCCAGGGGTGTCATGGCCAGATAGAGGTGGCACAGAGGAGACAGGATACAACACCACTGGAACGGGAGGAGATCCTCAACTAGAAATGATAAAAGACGAAACTATCGTTAGGCAACAAGAATGAGTTTGCTCATTTAAAAGACATGCAGTTAGTGATTACATCATTGAGTGGTATTATTGATTTAAACAACATTCCAAATGGCAGTAAGCTATTTATTATTTGGTCCCATATTCCTAGCACACCATGTTTACATCAAGCTTCTGGCTCTACAAACTTCTGACTCTAAAAACTGTCACTGTCCCAATACGGTTGGTTCTCACTGTACGTGTTTCTGTGCAGTGGCTCTAGTGAAATAGCACTCGCTGTATCCAGCCAACAGGCGACCTTGTGGGTCATACATACATTGGACGGGATGGACTGGAACATGTCACCCCAACTGCCACCCCAGCGCAGTCCCCGTAGCTCCGTTACCCGTATCCGATCCTGCTGGTTGAGGGGCAGGGTCTCAGGCCCGTATGCCAGATCCTCCAGTGCTTGGGTGTGGGTACAGGGGCACGACGACACCCCCTTGGCCCACTCCTTTGGCTCAGGCTCCTTTACTGCCTACACCTGGCACCTCTTCTGGGGTTCCGTTTGGGCTCTGACCTATATTTCCCCTCACCTCCTTAGGCCTGTACCGCCACCCTGGGCCAAATAGATTCATTTCAGTTGTGATCTCGTTGAAAAAGTGGTGGAGCCATTGGTCAGGACCCCAACTCCCCGAAGCGTAGCAGAGCGAAGGAGTGCTCCCCGTCAGTAGTCAGGATGTACTAGAAGGTGTTAGTCTGGAAGTGGGCACAAGGTGGCACCACAGGAATAAAAATAATAGGTGAGAGCTGACATAGCTGGGAGAATGTAACCTAACACCTGAGGTTCTCACATTGCACACAACAATGGATGCCAAACTAGGACAAACATCAGAGCAAACCATACCACACCCTACTGTCCAATAACTCACTTTCCTGCCAGATATGCAATCATGTTTACCACCAATAGACACCCACAGTATAGACCTCTATTGGAATATGACATAACTGGAACATGGACATTGAAACAGACCAATACTCTGAGTGGTTTATTTCCTGGTAGTAGACAGCCATCACATGATCCCAGGTGATCTTTAGAATGCATGCTGGGGTGAACGCAGGTTTGCCCTTCTGTACCGTGTAACATCCTCCGCTGTACAATTGAAGACAATTTGAGAATATGTATCAGACATATTCAGCTGGTGGTATTCCTAGGAGAGAGAAAATAATGAAGAGAAGGTGAGATTAGTAAATCCCCACTTTGATTCCACTTTGACCCAAATTAAATTCCGACCCCTCAACTCTTGACCTCTCACCTGATAGAGCAGCTTCCCCTCCCCCTGGGTGAGGTCAGCATTGTAGGTCAGAACACTGCCAGCATGGCAGAAACCCTTAGGGAAGGGGACAGGAAGCAGGAACTAGTTCTGACTGACAAACTGGATAAGTCCATTATCTGAGAACTAAGCAGGATAGAGAATAATGTTTCACTAAATGTTCACAGCAAAGGCCATTTCAGAGAAGAATCACAGTGATGTACATTTTCTTCCAACTGCAAAATAGAGGAAGAATTGAATTGTACTAAAAATTTAAATAGTACTCATCACTTATTGTCTTGCTCTCTTTAGTTCGGGATTTCCAGTGTCAGAGTTGCGGGTAAAGATGTGGATACTTACATAGATCCGATCAAACAGCTTGCCCATGAAGCGGAAATCGATAATTGGTGTGACGTAAAGAGAGATCCCATCTTTGTCCAATCACAATCCTCAATCTTCCACCTGGTCACCAAACGGATACAAATCATTCTCTGTGAATGAAATGCACAGTTAGTCAAACAGTGGCACACCCCATTATAATTATGACATTATGATACACTTTCACCCCCCGACTTACAGAAAACGTTTGACCTCTGTCATTGCCAACAAAGGGTATATAACAAAGTATTGAGATAAACGTTTCTTATTGACCAAATACTTATTTTCCACCATAATTTGCAAATAAATTCATTAAAAATCCTACAATGTGATTTTCTGGATTTTTTCTTCTCTCATTTTGTCTGTCATAGTTGAAGTGTACCTATGACGAAAATTACAGGCCTCTCATCTTTTTAAGTGGGAGAACTTGCACAATTGGTGGCTGACTAAATACTTTTTTGCCCCACTGTAAGCAGACAATAAAAGCTCTTGCAATATTTGATGATGATATTTCTCTAAAAACAGGCTATAGGCCACATGTGCACCACCAAGTCAGAACAGTAGGCTAAGTTATGGGGGGAAAAGGGACCAAATTATTAGGGTGAGGCACATGGGCTACTAATAGCTTACTACACAACATACACTTAGTATCGCTACAGTATACATATCTTTTTGGCATATTACATAATTTTTGCAGCAGCATACAATACATTTTTGCACCTTGTTGTGCTCACTTGAACAAAAAGGTGGCGCGTCGGTCCTTTGTGGGCAAATTTTGTCATGAAACTTTTTTTTTATGGTGCTTTCAAGACAAATGGGAACGCTGAAAAAAACATGGTCAAATTATGTCAGTGATCTCCAGGTCAGAGCTCAAGAAAGAGGCCAGAGTTTTTGACTTGGAATTCCGAGAGCTCGTCCCCCCCCCCCCCCCCCCCCCCCCCCCCCCCCCCAGAGTTCCCAGTTGAAGTCTGAGATGTCCCAGTTCCGAGTTGAGTTGTTTTGAACGTGGCAGAAGTCATCTTGGATTGACAGCATGGCCAATGTTGAACGTTTATCCTTTTAAGCTTGGAAAAAAGACCCTTAAACCCAGACTTGGACCACACGCCCACTCCACTGAATAGCAGGCAAAAGATTGCTTTGCAATGCTCGCAGTTAGCCACTGATTCCTTCCAAACCCCTCATTGTTGAATTTTGTGATTTCCAACTTGTATAATGTTTATGTGCAATGGCCGATGAGCACCGATAAGTTTTTTATCTAGAATTTCTCTTCATAATTTCTCTTTATATGACAAGGATTTGCCAGTAGATTGTCAACTCATGATGACTGCTAGCTTGCTAGCTAAGATTTTGAAAGTGTGATGTTGACATGATCAGTCCAATCAAAGCTACCATGAACTTAATCTGATTTGACAACATTTTATCTGTGGCAAATGACCTTGAGTCTTCTTGGATGGCATTTTTATTTTTACCCCTTTTGTGGTATCCAATTGTTTTTTTTTTTAGTAGCTACTATCTTGTCTCATCGCTACAACTCCCGTACGGGCTCGGGAGAGACGAAGGTTGAAAGTCACGCATCCTCCGATACACAACCCAACCAAGCCGCACTGCTTCTTAACACAGCGCGCATCCAACCCGGAAGCCAGCCGCACCAATGTGTCGGAGGAAACACCATGCACCTGGCAACCTTGGTTAGCGCGCACTGCGCCCAGCCCGCCACAGGAGTCGCTGGTGCGGGATGAGACAAGGACATCCCTACCGGCCAAGCCCTCTAACCCGGACGACGCTAGGCCAATTGTGTGTCGCCCCACAGACCGCCGGTCGAAGCCGGTTACGACAGAGCCTGGGCGCGAAACCAGAGTCTCTGATGGCACAGCTGGCACTGCAGTACAGCGCCCTTAACCACTGCACCACCCGGGAGGCTTGGATGGCACTTCTAATGTAACTCTATGGCAGCATCCAAGGGGTTGAATTTTCAAGCTCTCTTCGTAGATTTTGCAGTGACGTAGTGTCCCCATGAGTGAGAGAACACTGAGCCAATCACGGTTCAACTAGAGAACATAACCAACCCCTGTATTTTCCACTGGCTGCCCCACCACCACTGCAGAAAGCACTGAGCTAGGCTGAAACACCTGCATTTTGGAGCTGCCTTACTCAAGAAAGCAAAAAAAGAGACCATGTTTGTATGCACTGTTATTGACTCTTTCTTTTACATTGTTTGCAAGCTAATATGTGACACATTAATGCAAAAATAATATGCAAAACAAAAAAAACGAAACAAAAAACATTTTGCTAAACAGGTAGAGCTCAAAACTGAATTACCGGTCACCACTGGTCCACACCCTCCACCAGGTGCCATTGCCCGTGTGGGCCCAGAGGACAGTGGGCCTGGAGTGTTCCAACACTGTGCCAAGGGGTGACACCTTCATACCATTACTGTTCCCACATTCATCCGTATCCACACACGCTCCCTCGTCCTCATGGACGAGTTGTGGGGCTGGGTGGAGTTGTAAGGACACTCGTGAACATCCTGGCACTCATAGCCAGTGCCCTCGGTGCCAGTTGAAGGATCCAACCTGTTACATGAAGCGAACACAGGGGAACCCAAGAGCGGACTCAGATGCAGAAATGAATTAACCAAAATGTTTATTGTACACAGAATGATATGGAGTGCAAAACCGGGGTTGCTCAGATGAGTTGCAGAAAAAAACCCTAAGTGTCGAGTGAGGTTGGAGTTGACTGAGTTGAACAGGGTAAACAGGTCCTGAGGGAAATCCAAGGGTGTGGTGGTGAATGAAGTCCAGAGCAAGGTGGTTGGGTGGTGAGTTGTGGTACAGGAGACAGGAGCCAGAGAGAGCGGTAACTGCAACGAGAGGACAAAACAGTGTAAGGCAGGGAAACAAGTACAGCAGAGCAACAGGATCTTGAGAACTGACAAAAAGCTAGGATAACAACTGACTGAGCAGAGATTACGATCTGGCAGAGTGGAGGTGGCAGGAATGAGTATATGTAGTCTTGATTTATGGGACGATTTTCAGCTGATGGGGATCTGCTCTGACTCCAGCACACCTGTCTCCAACCACACAATCACACCAAGAGAGAAAGAGAGAGAGAGAGTGTGTGTACAGGGGGAGAACTGCGGTTTAGGATGACACCGGATGAACACCAGAGGGCGCAGTGGGAGCAGATGTGACACAACCATGTTGTAGCAGCTGGCAACAGGGTGGCATCCTCCATTTTGGGTTTGGCACTCATCAATGTCTATAATTCATCCAAAATGGGACAGTGTCAAGGAAACAGCCCCATAAGTTGCTAAAATAAAGCTCACACAAAAATCCACACAAAAGCAGGGCAGGTACAGTATAGATGAACAGTCTAAACAAAGTAATGTATACTGATGATACAAATGGTTTGCTTACCAGAACAATTCTACCCATCACCAGCAAAGCCACGGCGACAGAAACAAGAGGTGACTCAAACACTGGGCAAACATACAGCACTCCTTTTCTCCAGATTCACCCTCATCCATATCGCAAAAGAGAGAGAGTGTCGAGAGAGAGAGAATTAGTCCCCTGAACACAGTCTTACCACATTATCAATTTTACAGAACAACATATTCTAAGTAAGATCAAACACCAGAATTTGAATAAAGACAGGACTTTGCAATTGAATGGTTATTGTGAAATATTGAGTGGTTCTGGTAGTTTTTGTGAACTAAATCAAGTCTTCTTACCAGCGCAGTTTGTCTCGTTCTGTCTGTAGCCCACTTTGCAGAGGCAGGCAAAAGAGCCTGGGATATTCACACAGTCTCATTCTGGGAGCACACACTCTCCTGTCGCTCACTTAAGTCAGAGCAGGTGAGTCAATCCCCCTCAAAGCCTAGGTAGCCAGCGGATGAGGGTTGGCAGAGCCCATGAAGGTGGCAGGCAGAGGCACATTAGAAACTGGGGGCCACACAGGTGTCATTATAGGTCACTGTCTTGTTCATACACGAACAAACATAGGCTCCGGGGGAGTTGACAAACTCTAACATGGGGCGGTATTGGAGTGGGCACACTCAGTCACATCCTGGCACCAGAAGCCGTCCCCGGTGAAGCCCTGCTGGCAAGAGCAGGAGAAGTCGCCGTGCACATTAGCACACAGTACCCACGGGTGGCAGGTGCCAATTGCAACACACTCGTCCACATCCTCACACTTGGAGCCGTTGCCTGTGAATCTGTGCTTACAGGTACAGGTATGGGAGCCCACTGTGTTCAAACAGGTGGCATTGACGTGCCAGGGGTTGTCCACTTTGCACTCGTTGATATCCGTACAGGCCATGGTCACCTGGCTAGGGCACCCGTAAGCCCCCAAAGTGTTGGAGAAGCGCTCATTGAGGTGGCACGGCTCCTCCATGGCCTGGGACTCATTCACAATGAGTGTACAGAACATTAGGAGTTGCCCCCACTTTTGCCCTTAGAACAGCTCCAATTTGTCAGGGCATGGACTCTACAAGGTGTCGAAAGCGTTCCACAGGGATGCTGGCCCATGTTGACTCCAATGCCTCCCACAGTTGTGTCAAGTTGGCTGGATGTCCTTTGGATGGTGGACTATTCTGGATACATGTGGTAAACTGTGGTAAACTGTTGAGTGAAAAACCCTGCAGCGTTGCAGTTCTTGACACACTCAAACCGGTGCGCCTGGCAGCTATCATACCCTGTTCAAGGGCACTTAAATATTTTGCCTATTCGCCCTCTGAATGGCACACATACACAATCGTTGTCTCAATTGTCTCAAGGCTTAAACATTATTGAACCTGTCTCCCCCCCTTCATCTACACCAACTGAAGTGGATTTAACAGGTGACATCAATAAGGGATCATAGCTTTCACCTGGACTCACTTGGAATGGAAAGAGCAGGTGTTCTTGATGTTTTGTACACTCGGTGTATATCCTGGCAGATGGTGCGGCTGACCAGGTCGAACCAGGGTGGACACAGACAGGAGAAGGAACCTGTACTGTTGACGCAGATAGCTTTGTTCCAGCAGCCTCCTTTGTCCACCAGTTCACATCTGGACACTGGATCACCCCATCCCCGGAGTAATCCACTTGGCAGCTGCAGATGAACATGCCCGCCAGGTTGGTGCAGAGGGCATCGGGGTTGCACTGCTGTGCCATGGAGCACTTGTCCAGGTCCTCACAGGTGATGCTGTTGCCCCTGTACCCTGCCCTGAACTTACAGGTGAAGGAGCCCGGGAAGTTGGCACAGGTGAAGAAGGGGCTACAGTGCCCAATGGCACACTCATCCAGGTTCCTGCACTTGGAGTCATTGAATGTCATGTATCCGGTGCCAAAGTTGCAGTAGAACGACCCGGCCGAAGCAGGGCAGATATTAGGAATGACACTCTTCCATCCCTTAGATATCCGGAGCGGCAGGAGCAGTCATAGCTGCCCAACACATTGATACAGACAGTGTTGAGATCACATTTATTCTGCCAATTACACTAATTGATGGCCCTACAGGTCAGCCCATTCCCATTAAATTAATCGAAGCAGGTGCAGCGTTACAAGCCCAACATGTAGACACAGTCATCGAAGAGACTCTGAACTGGGGGTCTCTGAACTGGTAGCCTAGCAGTTAAGAGCGTCTGGCCAGTAACTGAAAAGTTGCTAGTTCGAATCCCCGAGATGACTAGGTGAAAAATCTGCTGATGTGCCCTTGAGCAAGGCACTTAACCCTAATTGCTCTGGATAAGAGTGTCTACTAAATGACTAAAATGTCAAGTAAATGTATATCCAGACACAGGTAGTTCCCGTTGCCCTTAAAGCCTGTGTTATAGATGCACACACCAGATCAAATTTTATTTGTCACATGCGCCGAATACAACTTTACCGTGAAATGCTTACTTACGAGCCTTTTCCCAACAGTACAGAGTTAAAAAGTAAGAAGAATTTGTAAAAAAAAAAAAATACAAAAGGAAGTAGTAACCCAACAAAAGAACAATAACAAGGTTATACAAGGAGTACCGGTACCAAGTCAATGTCCAGGTGTCACGCCTACTCCAGTTCTCTCTCTCCGGCGGTCCTGGCAACCCACATTACGCACACCTGGGAACTAGGTGTGTGTTTTGTGTGTGTGAGCGTATGGTGTGTTGGAGTGTCAGTGTAGTGTGTATGGGTAGAGTCCAGTGAGTGTGCATAGAGCCGGTGCAAGAGCGTCAGCACAAATAAAAAGGGGGTCAATGTAAATAGTCAGTGACCATTTGATCAACTGTTCAGCAGTCTTATGGCTTGGGGGTAGAAGCTGTTCAGGAGCCTTTTGCTCCCATACTTGGTGCTCTGGTACCGCTTGCCGTGCAGTAGCAGAGAAAACAGTCTATAACTTGGGTGGCTGGAGTCTGACAAATTTTAGGGCCTTCCTCTGACACCGCCTGGTATAGAGGTCCTTGATGGCAGGGATCTCGTCCCCAGTGATGTACTGGGCAGTACGCACTACCCTCTGTAGCGCCGTGCAGTCGGATGCCAAGCAGTTGCCATATCAAGCGGTAATGCAGCCAGTCAAGATGCTCTCAAATGGTGCAGCTGTAGAACTTTGAGGATCTGAGAACCCATGCCAAATATTTTCAGCCTCCTGAGGGGGAAGAGGTGCCCTCTCCACGACTGTGTTGGTGTGTTTTACCATGATAGGTCCTTAGTGATGTGGACACTGAGGAACTTGAAGCTCTCAACCCGCTCCACTACAGCCTCGTCGATGTGACAGGCGGCATTCCCATGGCAGATGCCACGTTCTGTGCATTTCGTCAATGTCCGTGCACTGAAACCCATTTCCATTGAAGCCTCTCTTATGTACTTGCAGTCTTGCCCTCCTCTATTCATACAGAGGTTAGTAGTCTGGAATTTGTCGATGTCCTTTCATTGGACTCTGTCGCCGAGGTAGCCATCCAGACACGCCCAGCTGCTGTGTTGTGTAATGTGCCTTTGAGTGGCAGCCGTGGAGGCCAGTAACACACTCGTCAATGTCCTCGTCAATAACACACTCGTCAATGTTACTGGAGGCCAGTAACACACTCGTCAATGTGACATGAAGCCTATTTTTGAGACAAGAATCAATGCACCACAGGAGATCACTGAAAAAGTACTGATATTGTTCTCCAATTATAAGCGGAATGTTGCTAAGCATTGATAGGATAAAATAGGGAGGAAACTGAAATAAATGATAGAGCGGTAGTTGCTATTCATATTTGGGTTGGAAACATAGATCATTTGTATAATTAAAAATGTCAAGACATATTCCAAAAAGGTGTTTGATCAAATGTTTTAACTAATCATTTGGCAGTATCTGCTGTTTCTTTGATTAGGCCACAAAATGAACAACCTGAGAAAAAAGGACACTACTGGAATCCCTTATTGTTGCTCAAAGAATGTCCCCATAATGCCTTAGACTGTATTGTTGAGCATCCAAATAGATGAGACTTGTAAGTCCAGAAAGTTGTAAGTTCTTGTAAGTCCTGAAAGCACTGAATAGAGGAAACTGATAAAAAAAAAACAATCCCTGTTTTCTGATTGGATTACAAGCTAAACGCTAAGATTCCCTCTAGGCCAGGTTCAATTATTGTGTGTCTGTGTGGGGGCCTGTGGGGACAGAGCTCCATATGAACCTGGGTGGTGGTGAGTTTTTACATAATACAATCTACTGCAATGTCTTCATATTTACGTTTGGTGCTCAGTACCACAGACGTCGGAGTACATGAAGAATTTGAAAATGACCCCCCCCCCCCCCCAAAACCATCAAAATCACAGAAAATAAGTATTAAATAACCCATTTGGAACCATTTCAAAATGTATCATTAAGTAACCCTCATCTGTCTGTAAGTCAGTTAGTGTGCACCAACAAGTCACAGAAAAAAAATGATATATGAATGTGACTCAAAGGCTACTAGACATTTGTAGCTACAGGTGTCATAGCCATGTCCACGGGATGATGTTTGGATTGGGGGTGTTGTTGAGTTTATATACATACAGATGTACTCAAATTTGTTGGTACCCCTCCACAAAAAACAAAGGCACAATTTTATCCAATAACTTGAAACTGACAAGATATTGGCATCCACCATTGTTTATTCCATATTTAATAGAAATAAGACTTTGCTTGAGATGTTTTACTCTACATAATATTGTAAATAATAAAACAAAATGAAAGAGACACGGATCAGGACTCATAGAAGGCCACTTCAGAATAGTCCGATGTTTTGTTCTGATCTATTCTTGGTTGATTTTAGCTGTGTGTGTTGGGTCATTATCCTGTTGGAGGACCCATGACAAACAGAGCTTTCTTACACTGGGCAGTATGTTTCACTCCAGAATGCCTTGATAGTCTTGAGATTTCATTGTGGCCTGCACAGATTCAAGGCACCCTGTGCCAGGCGCAGATGAGCAGCCCCAAAACATAACCGAGCCTCCATGTTTCACTGTAGGTATGGTGTTCTTTTCTTTGAAAGCTTCATTTTTTAGGTCTGTGAACATAGAACTGATGTAACTTGCCAAAAAGCACCAGTTTTGACTCATCTGTCCAAAGGACATTCTCCCAGAAGGATTGTGGTTTGTCAATATGCATTTTTAGCTAATTCCAGTCTGGCTTTTTTATGTTTTTTGTTCAAAAGTGGAGTCCTCCAGGGTCTTATTGCCCTTGCTAGAAGCATGTGTTTCAGACATAAGGAAGTGGATGGCTGCAAACTTTTTACTTTTAAACTCGGACAAAACAGAGATGCTTGTTCTAGGTCCCAAGAAACAAAGAGATCTTCTGTTGAATCTGACAATTAATCTTAATGGTTGTACAGTCGTCTCAAATAAAACTGTGAAGGACCTCGGCGTTACTCTGGACCCTGATCTCTCTTTTGAAGAACATATCAAGACAATTTCAAGGACAGCTTTTTTCCATCTACGTAACATTGCAAAAATCAGAAACTTTCTGTCCAAAAATGATGCAGAAAAATTAATCCATGCTTTTGTCACTTCTAGGTTAGACTACTGCAATGCTCTACTTTCCGGCTACCCGGATAAAGCACTAAATAAACTTCAGTTAGTGCTAAATACGGCTGCTAGAATCCTGACTTGAACCAAAAAATGTGATCATATTACTCCAGTGCTAGCCTCTCTACACTGGCTTCCTGTCAAAGCAAGGGCTGATTTCAAGGTTTTACTCCTAACCTACAAAGCATTACATGGGCTTGCTCCTACCTATCTCTCTGATTTGGTCCTGCCGTACATACCTACACATACGCTACGGTCACAAGACGCAGGCCTCCTAATTGTCCCTAGAATTTCTAAGCAAACAGCTGGAGGCAGGGCTTTCTCCTATAGAGCTCCATTTTTATGGAACGGTCTGCCTACCCATGTCAGAGACGCAAACTCGGTCTCAACCTTTAAGTCTCTACTGAAGTCTCATCTCTTCAGTGCGTCATATGATTGAGTGTAGTCTGGCCCAGGAGTGGGAGGGTGAACGGAAAGGCTCTGGAGCAACGAACCACCCTTGCTGTCTCTGCCTGGCCGGTTCCCCTCTTTCCATTGGGATTCTCTGCCTCTAACCCTATTACAGGGGCTGAGTCACTGATGTGGTCATCCTGTCTGGGTTGGCGCCCCCCCCCCCTCCCTTGGGTTGTGCCGTGGCGGAGGTCTTTGTGGGCTATACTCAGCCTTGTCTCAGGATGGTAAGTTGGTGGTTGAAGCTATCCCTCTAGTGGTGTGGGGGCTGTGCTTTGGCAAAGTGGGTGGGGTTATATCCTTCCTGTTTGGCCCTGTCCGGGGGTGTCCTCGGAGTGGGCCACAGTGTCTCCTGACCCCTCCTGTCTCAGCCTCCAGTATTTATGCTGCAGTAGTAGTTTATGTGTCGGGGGGCTAGGGTCAGTTTGTTATATCTGGAGTACTTCTCCTGTCCTATTCGGTGTCCTGTGTGAATCTAGGTGTGCGTTCTCTAATTCTCTCCTTCTCTCTCTCGGAGGACCTGAGGATGCCCCAGGACTACCTGACATGATGACTCCTTGCTGTCCCCAGTCCACCTGGCTGTGCTGCTGCTCCAGTTTCAACTGTTCTGCCTTAATATTATTTGACCATGCTGGTCATTTATGAACATTTGAACATCTTGGCCATGTTCTGTTATAATCTCCACCCGGCACAGCCAGAAAAGGACTGGCCACCCCACATAGCCTGGTTCCTCTCTAGGTTTCTTCCTAGGTTTTGGCCTTTCTAGGGAGTTTTTCCTAGCCACCGTGCTTCTACACCTGCATTGCTTGCTGTTTGGGGTTTTAGGCTGGGTTTCTGTACAGCACTTTGAGATATCAGCTGATGTACGAAGGGCTATATAAATAAATTTGATTTGATTTGATTTATTCCATGGAGCCCACTTTCGCTCAAAAAGTGACGGATGGTGCGATCTAAACAGACATACCTTCACCTTGGAGTTCAGCTTGTCTCCCTTTGGCAGTTATCCTTGGTTCTTTTTCTACCATTCACACTCTCCTTCTGTTCAATTTGGGGTTGATGTTCCTCTTGCGGCCGCGCCCAGGGAGGTTGGCTACAGTTCCACGGACCTTAAACTTCTTAAAAATATTTGCAACTGTTGTCACAGGACGTGGAGATGGTCTTGTAACTTTTACCACGCTTGTCTATTATTTTCTTTCTGATCTCCTCAGACAAATCTGCTTTGCTTTGCTATGCGTTGCGTTGCGTTGCGTTGCATTTTCTGGTCCATGGTCAGTGTGGTGCACACAATGATACCAAACAACACAGTGACTACTTTTCTCAATTGAAATAGGCTGAATGACTGATTACAAGATTGGAGACGTGTGATACTAATTAAAGAAACAAATTAGTTTGAAATATCACTATAATCCAATTATGTATGATCTTGTCTAAGCTGTACTAACAAATGTGTCCAGGGCATTTTAGAATATCTTTGTAGAATAAGCAATATATAATCTATTTTCACAGCTTCTTTGCTTTATTCTATGACATAACAAAGGCATGCAAGTATACATGATAAAATAGCTTTTAATTTAATCACTTGTCAGGAGGAATGAAACATTATTTCAATGAGCTGTAAGGGTACCAAGAAATTTGAGCAAGTCTGCATAAATGTATTTTTCGACTTATCAGGGGTGCCGCAGCACCCTCAGCACCGCTACATGCGCGGCTATGATCATAGCAGAGATTTACTCACCACATATTTTTCTATATTCACGGTGTCTAGGAGGCTTTCATTGGGGCTGAGAGTGCAGGCTTCTATCGGATATAAAGTGTGTCTTTCCGTCTCTCTGAGGTGGATGTGACTGTGTCCTCTACTCCTTTCTTACCCAAGCTGTGGGCCAGTTCAGTTCCTCCACTGCTGCCTCTTGTCTCTCTTAGGGACCCAAAACAATAGGACATCTACCATATCTGAGAGCTCTCTGAAACCGCTGAGAAGGGGAACACCCATATTACTCTCCTTTATGTATCGTTCCTCTCATAATACCTGGACTAGTCCCCTGATGCATTCATTTGTCCTCCTCACTGTAAAGGGATAGAGCCAAATAGACAAGGGACACTGGTCAGGATGGATTAATCTACAAATAAGTGCTGGAAGTGTTTTACAGTGCTATTCTGAGAATACAGTAGTTCATAATTATCTGATGTAAGCCTTTAACAGTTGGCTTCCATTCTTCATGTATCATGGCTGTTTACTGTTCAACAGGAAGTACGCCTTTGCATAAACTATAAAGTGTGCAGTTGCAACCTGTCATTCAGGGCAGGTTGGGCAGACGCCCACCCTGTTTTGAGCCCCACCTCTTGATCTCAATTTAGCTAAGAATAAAATACAAATGTGTTGCCTGTTTTGCATTTTATTTTGACATTAATAGGTGTCACATATCAGTTAAAGAAAAAAAAAACAACTGTTTAACATGGTCTCTTTTTTGCTTTTTTGAGTAAAGTAGCTCCAAAATGCAGGTGTTTCCACCTAGCTCAGTGCTTTCTGTGGTGAAGGGGCAGCCAGCGAAACATACAGAGCGTAGGTGTTGGTAATCTTTTCTACTTGCACCATGATTGCATGATTGCCATGATTGCTCCTAAATAAAGGTAAAATAAAAAATACTAATAAAATTGCTCTTTAATGACTTTAGTTACATTTATATCTTATTCATATCTGTATTTCTTTTTAAACTGCATTGTTGATTAGGGGCTCGTAAGTAAGCATTTCACTGTAAGGTCTACACCTGTTGTATTTGGCGCATGTGACTAATACAATTTTATTTGATTGGCTCAGTGTTCTGTCACTCATGGGGACACTACATCGCTGCAGAATCTACAGCTAGGCAGTTCAAGCCCAATTGGGTGCTGCCATAGATTTACATTAAGGGCCCATCCAAGAAGGCTCAAGGTCATTGGCCGCAGATAAAATGACATCAAATCACTTTATATCTACCGTAGCTTTGTTTGGACTGATCATGTCAACATCATACTTTCAAAATCTTAGCTAGCAAGCTAGACAAGCAGTCATCATCATGACAAATGTTGACAATCTACTGGCAAATCCTTTTCAATCCTTGTCATATTTGATTATTTTAATTAATTAATTTGATTACAAATTATAGATAAAAACGTATCGCTGCTCATCGGCTATTGGACATAAACATTACACAACATGTTGGAAATTGCAAATTCAACAATGAGTGGTTGGGAAGGAATCATTGGCTAACTGCAAGCATTGCAAAGCAATCACTATTTTGCTTCCCCTGCTCTCTATTAAGGGCCTCATATCAAAGCTTAAAAGGATAAATATTCACACGTAACACCATGAGCCAGAAAATGTTGAATACATTGGCCATGCTGTCAATCCAACATGACTTTTGCCTCATTCAAAACAACTGGAAACTCGGAACTGGGAAATCTCAGACTTCAGTGAGTTCAAAACACCTGGGAACTTAGACAAAAACGAGCTCCGACTGGGAAAATGCGTTTTGAACGGTCATCCAACTCAGAATTCCAAGTTGTGAACTCGGGCCCCTTTCTAGAGCTCTGACCTGAAGATCACTGTTGTCATGATTCAACCTTGTTTTTTCTGAGTTCCCAGTTGTCTTGAAAGCACCACAAATCCAGAGAATGCTAGACTTTGATGACAAAGTTTCATGACAAAATCTGCCCACAAGAAGGACAGCCACACCACCTTCCTGTTCAAGTGAGCACTTCACAACAACAGTAAGTCAAAAAATGTATTGTATGCTGCTGCGTAAATTATGTAATATGCCAGGGAGATATGTATACTGTCTGTAGCTAAGAAAGTAACACTAAGTGTATGTTGCGTAGTACGCTGTTAGCAGCCAATGTGCCTCACCCTAATAATGTTGTCCCTTTCCCCTTCACAACTTAACTTACTGTTCTGACTTGGTGGTGCACATGTAGCCTATATCCTGTTTAGAGAAATGCAATCTTCAAATATTGTAAGAGCTTTCATTGTCTGCTTATACTGTATGTCCCTTTATTTATCCTACAGTTCTGACTTGGTGTACAGGGAGAATACTGTAAAAATGGGCCATGTTTTGAATTCTGATGCTGTACATTTCAAAAGTGCTGAACATATAGTTAAATTGACAACGTCCGTCTTAGCTCGCTCATTAATGTCTTAATCGAAATTACGGACTGTCTCTTATCTGCTCATCGTTCCCTTATGCCATAGTTTGTACATCTCAATTGGCAGTAGAAACCAGATTTGTTTAAGCAAGTCAGCCAGCACAGCTATGTTTTTTTAAAAGGCAGTAAATGAGGCTGAATTAACTGTTTCGCTGCCAGAAAAGGCTCCGCTGATAGCCAGGTGTAGCGGTGGTTAGGATTCACTCCATGGTGCTGAAAAGAAAGCTCTGCTTATGGGACAGCTTTTTGTAGGCCCTAACAGTTTGTGGGCACCGTCTGTCACCGTTATAGTGCAGTTAATGTATTGTTTAGTTTTGTGTTGTGTAGTGGCTTTGCTGGCATGCATCAACAACAAACAAAGGTTTGCCCCACCAAGATTTACATGCTAAAATCGGCACTAGGAATCAGGGCCTGCATTCACAAAGCGTCTCAGAGTAGGAGCGCTGATCTAGGATCAAGTCAGCATAGCAGCTTCTTATTCATTATGGTCTACAAGGAGAATCTGATCCTAGATCAGCCCTCCTAATCTGAGACGCTTTGTAGGTACTTCACTTGTTAACCTAACATAGTTGGCATAAAATAAAGGTCTGAAATTAGATCCCTTTCATAGGCCTACTGGTCTTGACCAGAAGAAAAAAAACATTCGGGTGAGTTTCTCTTCTACACTGTTTAACCAATCCAGTAAATGTGGAGGAGGAGTTAAGATGGAGTGTTGCTTTGTTAACGTCCAAAAGTGGAAGTTGAGTCACAGGCTCTCTTTCCATTTCCTCTGAAAACCGGAATATCAGGTTGTTGGGAACTTGGCAGAGGCTATTCACTGGTAGACCTGCTAATCAGCTGTGTGGTGAGATAAAGGCTACAGGTAGATAATATAGGTAATAAAGTACTACTGTGTTGATAAGGCAGTTTAAAGGTAAACTACCTGTCTGGTTTATCATTTTAGTTCCCAGGTGGAACAATCACCTTAATAGAGTGTTTTGATATGAGTGTTTTATTTCTGATCAAAAATCTTTGAAATGATCGTATTTCACATAAAACTCATGTTTAGTCATGTTGTACGATACATGTTCCCCTGGTAGATGAGTAGCCTAAATTATTTTCCACACTGCCTTATCTGAGCCATCTGAGAAATATGACTCATAGCCAAATGAGTCATCACCATGGAGACTTCAGTCAGTAAACTGATTTGTGTTGTTTCTACCTTTGGTTTTGGTTTCGTGAGTTGTTTTGGTTTACCTGGGTTGTTCAAATGATACTATAATACTTATTTTCCACCATTATTTGCAAATAAATTCATTAAAAATGTTACAATGTGATTTTCTGGATTTTTTTTCTCATTTTATCTGTCATAGTTGAAGTGTACCTATGATGAAAATTACAGGCCTCTCTCATCTTTTTAAGTGGGAGAACTTGCACAATTGGTGGCTGACTAAATACTTTTTTGCCCCACTGAATGTATATATATATATATACCTACCATTAATACATATTCTGATTACTGCTCAATAGAGGCCTTCACGGATCTACCTGAACTCGATTACCTGAGACATTTTGGAGTTAACTCTTGATTCAAGGGGGAGATCCCGCTCAGTGGCCACGGGCCTCGGATCTGTGTGAATTCGTGAAACAGCCTATTGACCCATCCAAAATTACACTGAGAAAAAAACAGAAATGCAACACGCAACAATAACAAAGCTTTTACCGAGTTACAGTTCATATAAGGAAATCAGTCAATTGAAATAAATTCATTAGGCCCTAATTTATGGATTTCACATGACTGGGATATGCAGATATGCATTTCTTGGTCACAGACAGCTTAAAAAAAGTGAGGGCCTGGTGTCTGCAGGTTTTTGGTTTTTACTTTCAATTAAGCCATAGACAACCAGGTGTGAGGAGGTCCTTAATTAACCTTAATTAATCAAAGTACAAGGGAGGAGCAAAAGCCCACAGCCAATCGATCCTCCATGGAATGAGTTTGACACCTGTGGTGTAAGAAATATCAGGACAACTTCTCTCTTCACTAAGCAGGTTTCCATCCAACCTTTTTATTTTTAGTAGGTCTGTGTCAGATAAAAAAAAATCATGACATGCCTGATGGAAACAGAAAATGTTTTGGTAAACTTTCCAAATGTTGACTAAACGAAATATGTTAGACAAGGTGTGGTCTCAGAGCATTTCGTATTATTCTGTACGTAAATATGAGACACTCCATTTAGTATAATAGTAAATGCTCTGAGACCAGGTTATGGTAAAATTAATTATACGAGAAATGTTGGTGGAAACGCTTTTATGCCCAAATATTGATATAATAACCATATTGACGTAAACTTGGAGTCACAGGATGACAATGTTGTGTGGTCCTCCCAATATGACTCGTCGGGAAAGCATGCAGTTTATTAAGCTACAGATAAAATAAATTATGATGAACTTCAGTGTGGTGGAAGTGCAAGGTGATGAGCTTGATTGCTTCTTTCCAAATTAATACTGGGGTCTTATTCTGGTGACATGATAATTGATACTTGGCTGTAATTTGACAAATAAAATGTTTTTCTTTGTACATAACGCATAGCCTTTTATCTACAACAAGTCAATTTGATGGAAACATCACTGGTGGGAAAATTAGCAGATTTCAGAAATGTCCCATGAAAATCTGTTGCCAATTGGATGGAAACAGACCTACTGATTTAATATTTTATTAACTCTCTTCGACAGTAGACCTACACAGCTGTGGCTGTGGATGACTTTTCTGTCAAACACGTAACCAGAACAATCTCAGGCTGTATAGGATGATTCTGTAGGCCTAAACATTTAACTTAGAACAAAACATATTAGACTATTATATTGAGCTAGACCTGAGTTAAAGCCCACTAAAATATGTCTAACACACAACACTCACTAGCGTCCTAAACTCACAAAATAAAAGTTTTCAAATCTCAAAAATTCAGTCAACAGAAACAAATGAACAGATCTCTGATAAATGCAATATTCTACATCCAATTATAGCCTTGTCATAGCGGGAATAGCCTACTAACCTTTGACCTACAAATCCCAATTGTTGAAAATGACACAGGAATGCAGATGGGAGACGCAATCCTTCCATAGCCTATTCAAAGTTGATTTTGAATTGGTCAAACAGGCTATAGCCTACCTTTAGTCTAAATCAATGTTGATAAAAACAGTTAAATAGGATAGATTGTAATGTTGCTCAGTAAAAGAATAGGCCTACGGAATATTAGGTTACAGACAAAAGTTAACTATTTGCAGCATGAATGCAGTCAGGCACGCTATCACATAAAAAAAATCCTACTAAAATATTTGGTCAACAGAAATAAGGCAAACGTTTCTGAAAACCTCAATGTTCTACATCTAACTACTGGGATGTCATCATGTAAATGCTAAGCTGTAGAGCACAAATAAATTATTTTCGATACAATCGAAAATGCACAGTTAAAGTTTACTGTCAGACAAGTAAAAACTATTTCGCTGGCTTGCGAGGCAATACATCTGCATTTTATGCGATACAGACCCAACCCCATTTGGATCCAATTCTCTCTCAGCTCGGACATGACTTGGGTCAGATCTGGTCCACCTTGGATCTAAAATAAATAATTTTAAAGACCGGATCCAGTTGGGGTCAGGTATGAATTCAGTTTGATTATATACATGTTTGTATTTTCTAAATGATATTGTTCTCTATCTTTCTCGCCCCCTTTCTCTCTTGCTCTTACTCTCTTAATTAAATTCAAAGGGCTTTATTGGCATGGGAAACATATGTTTACATCACACATACACAAGAGAGAGAGTCTATGTACAGACTCAGTGAGCATAGCCTTGATATTGAGAAAGGTCAACATATCAGACCTGGCTCTCAAGAGAAGAAAGCTTGATGATTAGTTGATTGTTTGAATCAGCTGTGTAATACTAGGGCAAAATGTGCACCCCATTGGGGTCCCAAAGAACAAGTTTTGGAAACCATGATTTATCTTCCCCCAATATTCGTACTACAACTATCTGCACATTGCTAAAACACCATACATTGCTGATAATGAAACAAATATTTCCCATGCCAATAAAGCCTCTTTGAATTGAGAGAGAGAGTGAGAGCTTGTTTCCTATGGTAATGACGGAAAAAAGGCGAGTCAGGTAAAACGCCACAAACCGTCCTCATTATTTAAATTAGCCGACGTCATGAAACTGACTCTGTTCTTAGAAATCAAAGTATTTTTCAACTACAGCTGTCAGTATCGCATACAGTATTACATTTTATAAATGCAATGGTTTAAGTGTTTTCACAGGTGATATCGAACTTGTTAAGGAATTACACACACCATTGCTCACCAATCCGTATCAGTGCTTGTTTGGTGAACAAGATCTCATTGGAGTTAATCTCAACTGGTTGGGCAAGCCACACCCGTGGAAAGAAAAGGACCCTTCTGTCGCTCAGGTGTTTACTCCATCTTGGTGCTTTGTGCTGGACGGTCACAACTTTTACTAAGAACATTTAATTTGTTCTCAAGGTTTCTACCATGACGATTTGGATTGCACTTCTTCTTGCGACTTTCGCAGTGGGTGCCTCAGCTCAATGTAAGTTGATTTAATTAAGGCATTTTAACAAGGGAAATGTTTATTAGCATGTTTTTTTATGAGAAGACATACATTTTAAAAATGTTTAAGAAAGTAGCCATACTCTCTAGCCAATTTTGATAGTTGGAGGCAGTCGGTCCCAAAAATTGATAGCTAACAAGTAAACTTGCTTTTTTTTGTATTGAGCTCTGCGTTTCGCTGCCTAGCCCTAGACAGCCAGCCCAAATCAAGAATTTCGGTATGATAAACCAATTGTTTATGGCCAAAATATTACAATGACGTTGCATGTTACACAATTGTGTATGTTTTTATTTTATACATTGTACATAGTTATACTCCGAGACTAGTTTCGGTGCGTTAAAGAGTTTGGGGGTCGGGAGGTATTGTTCTTTGTAACCAACGCCCAGTTAAAGCTCTCTAACGTTACCTGTAGGCCTACACCCGCCATGGGAATTCCTTTTGGGACTTGTTTTTAACCGCTTCCGCTCTAATAAACATGGCTATTTGTTACATCACCTGTGGTTGGCCCCGTGGTCGTCTGATTAGTCAGGTTGTAATACACAATTTAATTGGCGTGTATATACAGCCTAAAACGAATGCTTGCAAAGTCGTGTAAATGTTCCGAACTTTACCTCGATCCCGAACCATAACCGCTACCTACCGGGTCTCTAAAAAGTCGGGTAAACAACTTTCGTGTGGATATTTTGTTTCATATCTGGTAGATGTTGGGAAAACCGCACAGAGAACCAACTCCTACTTTTTTTAAATGTAAAAAAAGAATAACCTTCTGGCTTAAAGAAATGTGCACGACTTTGCAAGTATTAGTTTCAGGCTGAACCAATTGTGTATTTCAGACTAGCCTCATGTATAATTTGTCTTCCACAGGCAAATGTGAAAGTATGAAGTGGGCTACATGCGATGGCACCCCTTGCCAGTGTAGCATTATGGTTGACACTGGTATAACACAAAACCTGGACTGCTCTACATGTAAGTACCCCTCTCATTACTATGTCAAGCAACATTAATCTCACTTGGGAAACTTTTAATATTTCCTGTCATAAATATTACAATGAGCCTACATTTAAAAAAAGGGGGGGTAGAAACTGTTTTTTCGGAACTGGTGACGTGTTCTCATCATGCTATTTTGCTTATGAATGATTCTTATGGTCTCTTATCCCTCTGTTAGTGATCCCCAAATGCTACCTGATGAAGGCAGAGATGTACCGTGCTAAGAACAACCTGTCCACTCGTACTGGAGGAAAGCCAGTCGAGACCGCCTTTGTGGACAATGATGGTATCTATGACCCGATCTGTGAGGCCACTGGTGCCTTCCGTGCCAAACAGTGCAACAACACTGAGGAGTGTTGGTGTGTCAACAGTGCTGGCGTGCGCAGAACCGACAAGGGAGACAAGAACCTCAAGTGTGAGAAGCTTGTGGAGACCTAGTAAGTTTATATCATGTGTATTTAGTAGAGGTCGACTGATTATGATTTTTCAACACGATACCGATTATTGGAGGACCAAAAAAGCCGATACCGACTAATCAGCCGATTTAAAAAATAATAATACTTTTTTTTTGAATGATAATTACAACAATACTGAATTAACACTTATTTGAACTTAATATAATACATCAATAAAATAATTTTTGCCTCAAATAAATATTGACTTGTTCAATTTGGTTTAAATAATGCAAAAACAAAGTGTTTGCGAAGAACATGAGAACATATGAAAGCTGGTGGTTCCTTTTAACATGAGTCTTCAATATTCCCAGCTAAGAAGTTTTAGGTTGTAGTTATTATAGGACTATTTCCCTCTATACCATTTGTATTTTTATACGATAAATGTAATGCTAGCTAGCAACTTACCTTGGCTTACTGCATTCGCGTAACAGGCTGTCTGTTTGTGGAGTGCAATGAGAGGCAGGTGGTTATAGCGTTGGACTAGTTAACTGTAAGGTTGCAGGATTGGATCCCCCGAGCTGACAAGGTGAAAATCAGTTTTTCTGCCCCTGAACGAGACAGTTAACCCACCGTTCCTAGGCCGTCATTGATAAAAATAATGTGTTCTTAACTGACTTGCCTAGTTAAATAAAGGTGTTTTAAAAAATCGGCCAAATTGGTCTCAAAATACCGATTTCCGATTCTTATGAAAACTTGAAATCGGCTAATCCGATTTTTAATCGGTAGACCTTTAATATTTAGATTAAGAATCATGGGTTGCCATTCATGCAGGATGTGGCTTCGGCTTTAATTTGTGTACAGACTGAGAACACATTATGCTAGTGAAACAAATTCAGGATGATTAAGAAAAGGTAAGTGATAGGCTGAATCTAAATTCTTTTGACTAGGCAATTGTACTGGGTATTGAAATCTAACCCCGTCCCTCTCTCCTCCAGTTGGGTTCGCCTGGAGCTCAAGCACAAGGAAGTGAGCAAAGCCGTGGACACTTCTAAGTTGCAGGCGTAAGTATTTATGTCCGTTTCATGGTATTTGTGTCAACTTTACATTTCACAAGTGCTATAATATTAACATGTGCATGAAACTACTCACTGAACTTTGTCCTCCTGCAGTGCCATTGCAAATGCCATGGAGACCCGTTACAGCTTTGACAAGACCCTTGTGAAGGAGGTGCAGTATGACCCTGATGCTCGCAAGATCATCGTCGATGTCCAGAAGGTGAAGGGAGACCGCAAAGCCGACCTATCCCGTATGGCCTACTACATGGAGAAAGACGTAAGTCATGACCCCTCCCTTTGCTGTTTCACTTCAGTGATGCATATCATGGTCTCCCTTGGCATATGTCTTCTGATCTCAGTTAAATAAAACATATTAAAATCAAAACTCAGATTATTGAACTTGTGAATTCCATGTTATTACCAGGTCAAGGTGCTGCCCCTGTTCGCGAACCAAGAAAATTTTGCACCCAGTGTGGACGGTCAGAAGCTGGAGATGGAGAACATCTTGGTGTACTATGTGGACGAGGAGGCCCCCACCTTCACCATGAAGAGGTTGACCGGGGGCATTATCGCAGTCATCGTGGTGGTCATCCTGGCTGTGGTCGCCGGACTGCTGGTCCTTTACTTTGCGAGGAAGCGAGAGCAGAAGTACAGCAAGGCAGAGGTGAGTGGTCCAACATGTTCCTCTGATAGCGAGGTTAAAGAAGCATTTGAAACACTGCGTCTATAAGCTGTTCCTGTTGTGGTCATGGTTTTATGTAATATAGTAAGGACATTCTCCTAATTTTAAAACCATACCGGCACATTGAAAAACCAATTGCCCCGTGATGCCTAATGTTTTGTTTGGTTGCTTTCCCTTTCAGCCCAGAGAGATGGAGGCCCTGTAGACAACCCTTCACCAGTCGGTTCTACGCTGGAATATTAACAGCTTGTATATAGCCCTTTAACAAAACATTGTTTGCAATTGTGCTGTTTTTAATATTGTTACTTGAGGGATGCCGTTTGTAAAGGACTGGTCTTTTTATTTGGCACTGTTACTACCACAAGCATGTTTGTATATAAACTGTTGTCATTTAAATCCTCATGTCTGTAAAATGGCAAAGCTACAGTGCTTCAGAAACACAGGATACATGTCCAGGTTGATTTAAATGCATTGTTTTTATTAAATGAAGTCTGAATGCTGCAGACTGTACAGTTTCATATGCATTGTCTATTAATAAAGTGTTTTAAAATATATCCTTTGCCTTAAAATTGTTACGATCAATTTATTTGCCTCTAGAATGACATGGGTTCTTAGACTGAGTTTAATGTTCAGCATTAGAGCCAGGTATACCTTAAAGTGGCTCAATGGAAAATTACTGTGCAGAGTCAAACTAATGGGGGAGGGGAACAAAGTCATGCCAACTAATGAGGAATATACTCAAACCAAGTCTATAAAACATATCTAAACTGTTAACATTGTCACCCCTAAACAAGTTTATGGCTAGTATTGGTCTTGAGTGATAAGGTATCCATGTATTTGTAACTCATTTTATTTGGTTTATTTGGCAGATGTAGCTAAATGCTTGTGTTCTTAGCTCCAACAGTGCAGGAAAACAAGTTACTTCCCTCCATGACATGCCTAGTTACACAACTCTTGACTTGATCCCAGATGAGCTCGGGTAGGGTGGAAACAGGAACCACAATGTATGCTTCCGAACCGGTTTTAACACTCAACCAATGTACTCCATTTGGATATGCTGGTGAAAAGACCAGGGTGTGTTCAGTATCTGCGACACTACGGAGTGTTTTCATGGGATCATTGTTTAGGAGGCTTTCTAAAGTAATTCAGGTAGATTAGATGAGTTATGACCTTGAATGAAAGATCTCGCTGAGCTTGTTCATGTGAACTAAAATTACATTTTGAGAATGCATGTTCATGTCAGTCGACTGAGAAGGGCCTGCGTGTAGATACTATGACTCAACCTCTGCTCTGAAACCATTTGGCATTACGTCAAACCTGTTTGTCAAGTTGAGGTCATAATACTCAAGTCAACATGTTATTGAGGTGGCAGCCATCTCAGGATGGTAACCTGTATATAAGGCCTTCTAGTGTTAAGTCAAAATACAAGGTCATAGCACATCAGTGGAATTCTGTAGCGAGACTGGTTAATAGTTTATATATCAGCAGTTATACAGAGAGATTAGCCATATTGTCAGGTTGAGATTCACCTTTTTAAACAGTATTGTATTTGAAAAGGTACCAGACAGGCGGTCATTACCGCATTAACACCAGAAGCTATCCATGGATAACCTGTCCCAGCTTGCTCCCATTGTTTGGTTCTGGTCATTTTTACAAGTAGGTAGCATTTTGGGATAAGTCTTTGTCAGTGTTACATTATTGGACCAATGAATCGGACACCTTACTGTAAAGTCACTGTCATCATACATTAATGACAAAGAACTTTCTTACTGGAGTTTCTCTTTTTTCTTTAAATAGGAACCAAAATACACATTTATTAAGGAATAAACAATAGGCATTTTCAATAGCCAATACCAATTGCTTTGCCCATGTTCCCCTTTCAAACTCTTCTTCCTTTTATCTCATTGTTTCCCCCCTCTCATAAGCAACACAAAGTGCCTCTAACTAGTTTAGACAGGTTTGGGTGTTGTATGTCCCCTTTCCCCCTACTCCTCCGTACCTGGAATGAGGGTGTGCCAGTTCCCGGCAGGCCCTATTAAGCTCCACAGCATAGCCTATCAGGGGAAGTTAAAGTGCCTTTTGGTCCTAGACTTGGAGCTCCGGTACCGATTGCCGTGCGGTAGCAGAGAGAACAGTCTATGACTTGGGTGACTGGAGTCTATCACAATTGTTTGGGCCTTCCTGACACCGCCTTGTGTATAGGTCCTGGATGGTAGGAAGCTTGACCCCAGCAGTTTCCATACTAAGTGGAGATGTAACTGGTCAGAATGCTCTCGATGGTGCATTATAAGCTTGCATTTGGGAATAACATACATCAAGAACTCACATAGGAAACAAGCAGTTCAAAATGGATTCAGGTTCTAATAAATGATCATACTGATCTAGAAATATGCTTTCCAGTTATTCAAAATTGAATAAATGGGTCATGCTTTGGTTTAAATTCCTGTCCTCTGAGGGAACATGTCAACTGTCACACCTTCCCAAACTCTTCCTACTTCCACTGTAACACCTCTGTTTTACTTTCTTAGATGTCTCTTTGCCCTCACAGGCCCACAACTCTTGTGAAACAGCAAACATGCTTTTCAATCACTGTCCAATATTATTCCATCAATCCATTCTCTCAAACACCACCAACAGCCTCTTTGTGGCACTCCAGTCTCCTTTCAACTCATTTAACACCTGATTTGCGTAACACTATTTCACTCAAATCATTTTTATTTTTACTTTTTAGTTTGTGTACTTTACTGTATGTGTAATATCGTTTTTTTTTTTTTTTTATCGCTGGAGAATGTCTTTAAGACAGAAAACAGGTTCTATGTTCCTATTTCTTAATCTTGGCTAATCTGAAAGAATAAGTGAAAACAACATGGTGGTCATTGGTCACCTACCAGTAATCTAGTAGGTTGAGTTTCGGACCATTTCAGTTTCACCACACTACACCTCACTCAGTAACCCAGAGGGCGGGACCATATCGTAACATACCAACTACTCTGTTCATAAAGCATAGCCTTTCTCAATGCTGTACTGTACCACTTCCACAGTACTGTGCATCACTCACTTCCATTGCATACTTTCCGATGTCTCCACAAACTAGCCACTTACACCACTAACCTTTCCTTAATCTATGTACTGTACATACAACTAACTACCATAAAGTAAGCCTCTTCATCTATTCAACTGTAAGGCCAGTTTGCTAAAACAGCAGCCAAACTAGCTAAAACAACATCATATGTTATCACATATCCACTAAATAATCATATCCTACATGGCACTTGTTTTTAAAGAACCAATAAGGAATGACTACATACATTTTTAGACTTTTAAAGGAATTATAAATATGAATATAAAGTTGAAGTCGGAAGTTTACATACACTTAGGTTGGAGTCATTAAAACTCGTTCTTCAACCACTCCACACATTTCTTGTTAACAAACTATAGTTTGTATACTATAATAAACATATCCAGGTGTTAGAATGGCCAAGTCAAAGTCCAGACCTGAATCCAATCGAGAATCTGTGGAAAGAACTGAAAACTGCTGTTCACAAATGCTCTCCATCCAACCTCACTGAGCTCGAGCTGTTTTGCAAGGAGGAATGGGAAAGAATTTCAGTCTCTCGATGTGCAAAACTGATAGAGACATACCCCAAGCGACTTACAGCTGTAATCGCAGCAAAAGGTGGCGCTACAAAGTATTAACTTAAGGGGGCTGAATAATTTTGCACGCCCAATTTTTCCGTTTTTGATTTGTTAAAAAAGTTTGAAATATCCAATAAATGTCGTTCCACTTCATGATTGTGTCCCACTTGTTGTTGATTCTTCACAAAAAAATACAGTTTTATATCTTTATGTTTGAAGCCTGAAATGTGGCAAAAGGTCGCAAGGTTCAAGGGGGCCGAATACTTTCGCAAGGCACTGTATATATAGCCATTGATTATTGAAGAAAATTACTTATAAATGAACTTCAACTATCATACCCCATCAGAACCCAGATATAATGTTGTTTTACTCAAATGTTTGTAAATAAAGTCAATGTAAACAAACACTGTTTAGCTTCACGACATGGTTCAACAGGATGTCCACCTTGTTATTGTTGAAGCTCCGGATTGGCCCTTTAAAGCTATATCATACACACACTGATCATTTTGGTTTCCTTTAGTTATTTCACACTCAGAAATAACACCTAAAGCTCCTCTGTTGGAAATTGGCATTATAAGTCACAGTAATTCAAGAAGATAAGTGTCCAGAGGTACAAAAGTTACAAGGCAGGAAGTAAACTTTGACTACAGAGTTACAAAGAATATAAAACAAACAATAGAAGATACTGAAAAGCTTAAACCACAGAAGGCTTTGGAGTTGAAGGCTGTCTGTCAATAAATAATACTGACATTGCTCTTTGGTGCGTGAAGAGAAGAATCAACAGCTGAATGAATGAAAGTGTCCTGTGATGAGACCTGGCTCACTATTGACCATTGTATCATGTACCATGTCATAAGTCTCTGCACTGGAGTTCCTCAGTCCCCTGTCATGAGAACAGAGAAGAGACTGGGTGGTGTTCATTAAGCCACAACGTAAAAAGAAAATGATTGTTTCTCATTGGACAGGTTACGATTGTGCCTCCCTGTTTCAATCCATTTTGTACCTACTGAACACAACACTAATTCCACGTACGCTGCTGATCCCCTGGCCTGACATATGTGGTTGTGGGACGATCACAGGAGGGAGAGAGAGTAGGAGGAGAGCGAGACCTCACAAGAGAGAAGGTGAGTGAGTGTGTGTTTATCACACACTTACCTTGGAGGGGATCACAGGAGAGTAGGTGCCTTGCTAGGTCTGCCCACCGCTGGTGTTGACTTGCTCCTTAGCGTTTTGCTCTTGAGATTGACAGGCTGAGCCACCAGTAAGACGAGGGCAGAGAGGTGGTGGGGAGTGGCTTTCTGTTTGTTGATGGGCGCTGTTGATGTAGCTGGAGATGAGAAGGGTCAACTCCCTGATCTGCAAAACAAAACGGGACTTCCTCACGAGTGCAAATCAACATGCACAGCTAATTTGAGCCTCTGACTCTGGAAGCTGTGGTGAGAGAGAGAGAGTAGGAGAGTGAAAGCGCACGAGAGAGAGAGAGAGAGAGAGAGAGTGTGTGTGTGTGTGTGTCTATGTCTGTGTGCCTCACACACACTTACTCTGGAGGTGACCATGGTGAACAGGTGTTTCTCTGTGGGCTTGTCTTTGGTAGCATTACTGCCGATGCTCTGGCTTACTATTAGCATAAAGTCCTGTCTGCAGTAGAATGGAACATGGAGAATGACAGGTGTAGTGAGAAGAAAGACAAGCAGGAAACCATGCATAAACCCAAAGACAAATAAAGTCTTCACTGGTAAAGACAGAGATGTAAATGAGCTGATGCCATCCTCATGCACTGCCTGCCACAGGCATGGTGGACTGAACAATCACGTGGACAGAGAGACAAATCAGGGGAGAGCACAGAGAAATATCAACAGGTGAACATCTCTATGAACATCTCTATGTCATTCAATGCAAATAATACATACTACATTTTTATCTATATATCTATTTTTTTCCTCATTTAACAAGGCAAGTAAGTTTAGAACAAATTATTATTTACAATGAGGGCCTAGGAATAGTGGGTTAACTGCCTTATCAGCACATGGATTTGATCTAGCAACCTTTCGGTTACTGGCCCAACGCTCTAACCACTAACCTGCTGCCCTGCTCTATGACATTATACGATAACAATCATCGCTTCATGAAGGCTAACTCTAAGATGAAGTAAATCACATCCGTTACTAGTGTGTACCGGAAGTACACGATACAGTGCCTTCGGAAAGAATTCAGACACCTAGACCTTTTACACATTTTGTTACGTTACACCCTTATTCTAAAATTGATTAAATAAAACGTTTTCCTCAGCAAACTACACACAATACCCCATAATGTCACAGTGAAAATGTTTTTTTAGAATTTTTTGCCAAATAAATAAATGAAATACCTTCTTTACATAAGTATTCAGACCCTTTGCTATGAAACTCAAAATTGAACTCAGCTGCATCCTGTTTCCATTGATCATCCTTGATATGTGTCTACAACTTGATTGCAGTCCATCTGTGGTAATTTAAATTGATTGGACATGATTTGGAAAGGCACACACCTGTCTACAGTACCAATCAAAAGTTTGGACACGGCTACTCATTCAAGGGTTTTTCTTGATTTTTACTATTTTCTACATTGTAGAATAATAGTGAAGATATCAAAACTATGAAATAACACATATGGAATCATGTAGTAACCAAAAAAGTATTAAACAAATCAAAATATATTTTCTATTCTTCAAAGTAGCCACCATTTGCCTTGAAGACATCTTTTTACACTCTTGGCAATCTCTCAACCAGCTTCATGATGAATGCTTTTCCAACAGTCTTGAAGGAGTTCTCACATGTGCTGAGCACTTGTTGGCTGAGTTTCCTTCACTCTGCGGTCCAACTCATCCCAAACCATCTCAATTGGGTTGAGGTCAGGTGATCGTGGAGGCCAGGCCATCTGATGCAGCACTCCATCACTTTCCTTTTTAGTCAAATAGCCTTTACACAGCCTGGAGGTGTGTTTTGGGTCATTGTCATGTTGAATAACAAATGATAGTCCCACTAAACACAAACCAGATGGGATGGCGTATTACTGCAGAATGCTGTGGTAACCATGCAGGTTAAGTGTACCTTGAATTCTAAATAAATCACAGAGAGTGTCATCAGCAAAGCACCCCCACACCATCACGGCTCCTCCTCCATGCTTCATGGTGGGAACCACACGTGGAGATCATCCATTCACCTACTCACATGGCGGTTGGAACCAAAAATCTCAAATTTAAACTCATCAAACCAAAAGGACAGATTTCCACCGGTCTAATGTCCATTGCTCGTGTTTCTTCTTAAATCAAATCAAATGTTATTTGTCACATACACATGGTTAGCAGATGTTAATGCGAGTGTAGCGAAATGCTTGTGCTTCTAGTTCCGACAATGCAGTAATAACCAACGAGTAATCTAACCTAACAATTTCACAACAACTATCTTATACACACAAGTGTAAAGGGATGAAGAATATGTACATAAAAATATATGAATGAGTGATGGTACAGAACGGCATAGGCTAGGTGCAGTAGATGGTATAGAGTACAGTATGAGATGAGTAATGTAGGGTGTGTAAACATATAAAAGTGGCATTGTTTAAAGTGGCTAGTGATACATGTATTACATAAAGATGGTAAGATCTAGTAGATGGTATAGAGTACATTATATACTTATGAGATGAGTAATGTAGGGTATGTAAACATTATATTAAGTGGCATTGTTTAAAGTGGCTAGTGAAACATTTATTTTATTTTAATTTTTACCCCCTTTTTCATGGTATCCAATTGTTAGTAGCTACTATCTTGTCTCATCGCTACAACTCCTGTACGGGCTCGGGAGAGACGAAGGTCGAAAGTCATGCGTCCTCCGAAACACAACCCAACCAAACCGTACTGCTTCTTAACACAGCGCACATCCAACCAGGAAGCCAGGCCCACCAATGTGTCGGAGGAAACACCGTGCACCTGGCAACCTTGGTTAGCGCGCGATGAGACAAGGATATCCCTACCGGCCAACCCCTCCCTAACCTGGACGACGCTAGGCCAATTGTGTGTCGCCCCACGGACCTCCCGGTCGTGGCCGGTTACAACAGAGCCTGGGCGCGAACCCAGAGTCTCTGGTGGCACAGCGCCACCCGGGAGGCTTGAAATTTTTTTTTACATACATTTTTCCATTATTACAGTGGCTGGAGTTGAGTCAGTATGTTGGCAGCAGCCACTCAATGTTAGTGGTGGTGTAGGTGTAGGTGTCCTGGAGGGCAGGTAGTTTGCCCCCGGTTATGCGTTGTGCAGACCTCACTACCCTCTGAAGAGCCTTACGGTTGTGGGCGGAGCAGTTGCCGTACCAGGCGGTGATACAGCCTGACAGGATGCTCTCGATTGTGCATCTGTAAAAGTTTGTCAGGGTTTTAGGTGACAAGCCAAATTTCTTCATCCTCCTGAGGTTGAAGAGGCGCTGTTGTGCCTTTTTCACCACACTGTCTGTGTGGGTGGACCAATTCAGTTTTCTGTGATGTGCACGTCGAGGAACTTAAAACTTACTACCCTCTCCACTACTGTCCCGTCGATGTGGATAGGGGGGTGCTCCCTCTGCTGTTTCCTGAAGTCCACGATCATCTCCTTTGTTTTGTTGACGTTGAGTGTGAGGTTATTTTCCTGACACCACAACCCGAGGGCCCTCACCTCCTCCCTGTAGGCCGTCTCGTAGGCCGTTGTTGGTAATCAAGTCTACCAAATCAAATCAAATCAAATCAAATCAAATTTATTTATATAGCCCTTCGTACATCAGCTGATATCTCAAAGTGCTGTACAGAAACCCAGCCTAAAACCCCAAACAGCAAGCAATGCAGGTGTAGAAGCACGGTGGCTAGGAAAAACTCCCTAGAAAGGCCAAAACCTAGGAAGAAACCTAGAGAGGAACCAGGCTATGTGGGGTGGCCAGTCCTCTTCTGGCTGTGCCGGGTGGAGATTATAACAAAACATGGTCAAGATGTTCAAATGTTCATAAATGACCAGCATGGTCGAATTATAATAAGGCAGAATAGTTGAAACTGGAGCAGCAGCACAGTCAGGTGGACTGGGGACAGCAAGGAGTCATCATGTCAGGTATTCCTGGGGCATGGTCCTATGGCTCAGGTCAGTTGAAACTGGAGCAGCAGCACAGCCAGGTGGACTGGGGACAGCAAGGAGTCATCATGTCAGGTAGTCCTGGGGCATGGTCCTAGGGCTCAGGTCCTCCGAGAGAGAGAAAGAGAGAAGGAGAGAATTAGAGAACGCACACTTAGATTCACACAGGACACCGAATAGGACAGGAGAAGTACTCCAGATATAACAAACTGACCCTAGCCCCCCGACACATAAACTACTGCAGCATAAATACTGGAGGCTGAGACAGGAGGGGTCAGGAGACACTGTGGCCCCATCCGAGGACACCCCCGGACAGGGCCAAACAGGAAGGATATAACCCCACCTACAGTGGATATACCACTGTAGTGTCGTCTGCAAACTTGATGATTGAGTTGGAGGCGTGCATGGCCACGCAGTCGTGGGTGAACAGGGAGTACAGGAGAGGGCTCAGAACGCACCCTTGTGGGGCCCCAGTGTTGAGGATCAGCGGGGTGGAGAGGTTGTTACCTACCCTCACCACCTGGGGGCGGCCCGTCAGGAAGTCCAGTACCCAGTTACACAGGGCTGGGTCGAGACCCAGGGTCTCTTATTGGCGTCCTTTAGAAGTGTTTTTTTTTGTTGTTGTAGCAATTCGACCATGAAGGCCTGATTCACGCAGTCTCATCTGAACAGTTGACATTGAGATGTGTCTGTTACTTGAACTCAGTGAAGCATTTATTTGGGCTGCAATCTCAGGTGCAGTTAATTCTATTTAACTTATCCTCAGCAGCAGAGGTAACTCTGGGTTTTCCTTTCCTGTGGCGGTCCTCATGTTTCATCATATCGCTTGATGGTTTTTGTGACGGCACTTGGAAAAACTTGACATTTTCCTGATTGACTGACCTTCATGTCTTAAAGTAATGATGGAATGTAGTTTCTCTTTGCTTATTTCAGCTGTTCTTGACATAATATGGACTTGGTATTTTACAAAATAGGGCTATCTTCTGTATACCAACCCTACCTTGTCACAACACAACTGATTGGCTCAAAAAAATTAAGAAGCAAAGAAATTCCACAAATGAACTGTTAATAAGGCACACCTGTTAATTGAAATGCATTCCAGGTGACTACTCATGAAGCTGGTTGAGAAAACGCCAAGAGTGTGCAAAGCTGTCATCAAGGGAAAGGGTGGCTATTGAAGAATCTAAAATCTAAAATATATTTTGATTTGTTTAGCATTTTTTTTGGTTACTAGATGATTCCATATGTGTTATTTCCAGGTTTCGATGTCTTCACTATTATTCTACAATGTAGAAAATAGTGAAAATAAAGAAAAACCCTTGAATGAGTAGGTGTGTCCAAACTTTTTACTGGTACTGTATATAAGGTCCCACAGTTGACAGTGCATGTCAGAGCAAAAACCAAGCCATGAGGTCAAAGGAATTATCTGTAAAGCTCTGAGACAGGATTGTGTCGAGGCACAGATCTGAGGGGGAAGGGTACTAAAAATTGTCTGCTCCATTAAAGGTCCCCAAGAACACAGTGGCTACCATCATTCTTAAATGGAAGAAGTTTGGAACCACCAAGACTCTTCCTAAACTGAGCATTCGAGGGAGAAGGGCCTTGGTCAGGGAGGTGACCAAGAACATGATGGTCACTCTGACAGAGCTCTAGAGTTCCTTTATGGAGATGGGAGAACCTTCCAGAAGGAAAACCATCTCTGCAGCACTCCACCAATCAGGCCTTTATGGTAGAGTGGCCAGACGGAAGCCACTTCTCAGTAAAATGCACATGACAGCCTGCTTGGCCTGAATGCTAAGCGTCACGTCTGGAGGAACCCTGGCACCATCCCTACGGTGAAGCATGGTGGTAACAGCCTCATGCTGTGGCAATGTTTTTCAGCGCAGGGACCTGGAGACTAGTCAGGATCGGGGCAAAGATGAACGGAGAAAAGTAAAGAGAGATCCTTGATGAAAACCTGCTCCAGAGTGCTCAGGACCTCAGACTAGGATGAATGTTCTCCTTCCAACAGGACAACGACCCTAAGCACACAGCCAAGACAATGCAGGAGTGGCTTCGGGATAAGTCTCTGAATGTCCTTAAGTGGCCCGGACTTGAACCAGAGCCCGGACTTGAACCTGATAAAACATCTCTGGAGAGACTTGAAAATAGTTGTGTAGCAACACTCCCCATCCAACCTGACAGAGATTGAGAGGATTTGCAGAGAAGAATGAGAGAAACTCCCCAAATACAGGTGTGCTAAGCTTTTAGCGTTATACCCAGTAAGACTCAAGACTGTAATCGCAGCCAAAGGGGCTTCAACAATGTACATTTACATTTTTAAGAAATTAGCAAAAGTTAAAAACAGTTTTTGCTTTGTCATTATGGGGTATTTTGTGTAGATTGATGAGGGGAAAAAAACTAACAAGTCAGTTCATCAAATTTATGCCTCGCTAGAGCTGCCACAGGTCAACTGTAAGTGCTTTTATTGTGAACTGGAAACATCTAGGAGCAACAATGGCTCAGCCGCAAAGTGGTAGGCTACACAAGCTCACAGAACGGGACCGCCGAGTGCTGAAGCACGTAGCACGTAAAAATCGTCTCTCCTCAGTTGCAACACTCACTACCGAGTTCCAAACTGCCTCTGGAAGCCATGTGAGCACAATAACTGTTTGTCAGGGGAGCTTCATGAAATGGGTTTTCCTTGGCAGTCCGACGGACAAATCTGGGTTTGACGGATGCCAGGAGAACGCTACCTGCTCCAATGCATAGTGCCAACTGTAAAGTTTGGTGGAAAAGGAATAATGATCTGATGGTGTTTTTCATGGTTTGGGATTGGCTCCAGAATTTCAATGAATTTAAATATTTTTAAAGAACTGCGGAAGTATTTTTTAAAGAACTTAATTGGTCTTTGTCCAGTACGCACGCACATAACTCAGCTTCAAACGGCTTGGCCCCAAAAAGAGGCCACTTCCTGGCCACAGTCAGGTAGATGTATACACACTCGGATGATCTTCGACCCCTGAGTGATGACCATCGGGTTGACAGACACCGGTACAGTTGCCTGGGGGGTGGGAGGTCATTCATCATTGACAGAGTATGTGAGGGGGTTAATAAATAACAGAACGCATGTGAGAGTCAGACCGCGAGAGAATAGAATGGTGTGTGAAACTTGGGTAAATAAGGATATAATACCAGACCTGTGTCCAAAAACTATTTAAAAGCTTTCAAATACTTTCAGTGTTTGCGTTAGCCTCCTCTGAGTGCCAGATGAGCGAGCTTTGCACTTTTAAAACTATTCTATTGGTTCCATTGCGCTAGGAAACCTCAATCAAACCCAGCTAAAAGTATTTGAACCCAGGTCTGTACAATAGAACACATTCCAGCAGCTAACCCGAGCTGTTCCTCAGCGGAGGTCTTAGTGTTTCGGGTATTTTTTTAATTTCACCTTTATTTAACCATTTAACCAGGTAGGCTATTTGAGAACAAGTTCTCATTTACAACTGCGACCTGGCCAAGATAAAACAAAGCAGTGCGACACAAACAACAACACAGAGTTACACATGGTATAAACAAACATACAGTCAATAATCTCTCTCTCTCTCTCTCTCTCTCTCTCTCTCTCTCTCTCTCTCTCTCTCTCTCTCTCTCTCTCTCTCTCTCTCTCTCTCTCTCTCTCTCTCTCTCTCTCTCTCTCTCTCTCTCTCTCTCTCTCTCTCTCTCTCTCTCTGGTAAAGAGACCAAATGAGAGACAAGGAAGTCAGACTAGGGACAATTTGCATGCGTGCATATGTGAGTGTGTGCTCACCTGGAGTCTCCATGCCTTTGTTGTATAGGGTCATCTCCCTACACATCCACACTAGATAAGGGCAAACTGTTTAAATCCATTGCAGTTAAAAAAAAAAATCAAATACATACTCCGCATGTTCCAGTTTAGTGCAGGCATAATGCATTAACAAAAGTCTATTCATGACCGCCACAAGCCATTGCATTTGTCAGATGTGGACTGTTTGTAGTTTTACATGTACTCATGCTGCCCCCCTGTGGTGTAGAGTGTGCATGTGTACCAGCAAGGGTCTGGGCTGTTGGGGCTGTCTCTTGCTTGTCTATTTGATGAGCTGACAGAATAACTCGTTCTGTAGCTCTGGGTTGGTCAGGCACACCTACAAAGCAGTCTGGGCAAAGCACTCAGGAGTAAAAATGTGCAAATCACAAAAAGTTGCATGGACTCACTCTGTGTGCAATAATATATATTTTGAAATAGTACCCCAACTCGGTACCCCACACATATAATTAATTATCTGTAAGGTCTATCAGTCAAGTAATGAATTTCAAGCACAAATGCAACCACAAAGACCAGGGAGATTTTCTAATGCCTCGCAAAGAAGGGCACCGATTGTTGGATAAAAAATAAAAAATAGACACTGAATATCCCTTTGAGCATGGTGAAGTTATTAATTATATTTTGGATGGTGTATCAAAACACCCAGTCACTACAAAGATGCAGGTGTCCTTCAAAACTGAGTTGTCGGAGAGAAAGGAAACCGCTCAGAGTTTTCACCATAAGGCTAATGGTAATCTCTCGTGGACAGATTCACGTGTAAATTGGAAGTGACAATTTTAGCGAAAATTGTACTTCTGGGTAACAAAGATTAGGCCAATGGTGATTTTAAAACAGAGTTTAATGGCTGTAATAGGATACAACTGTGGATGGATCAACAACATTGTAGTTACTCCACAAATAACCAAAACGACAGAGTGAAAAGAAGGAAGCCTGAACAAAAATCCAAATATTACAAAACATGCATCTTGTTTGCAACAAGGCACTAAAGTAATACGACAAAAAATGTGGCAAAGGAATTAACTTTCTGTCCTGATTACAAAGCATTACGTTTGGGGAAAATCCAACACAACAAATCACTGAGTACCACCCTCCATATTTTCAAGCATAGTGGTGGCTGCATCATGTTATGGGTATGCTTGTCATCGGCAAAGACTGGGGGACAATAACATAAAACACTAATTTAAACTGGAGTTGATACCAAGAACACAGTGAATGTTCCTGAGTGACCTAATTACAGTTTTGACTTTGAAAACTATGGTGTGGGGCGTGGCTTGTAAGCACCTCCCGCATGATTTCAGCTCTTCGTCCGACTCATGTCGCCTGTCCACCTCCTTCACCCGAGCCTCCCACACCACTGCGATCAAGTATGGTGAATGGGAAGATATGAGAGTAGAGAAGACATGTATCTGGGTATAAGTGAATGAGTTGTGTATCTTATCTTCCTGACTGCGGAAGTAGTAGAATGTTTTACCAATATGGGCACACCACACATTCTGGGTTCAGAACAACAATGTTTTAATTATACCACCACCCAAAAGGGCACTTGGCGAGTGGGAGGGCAAAGGGGCAGGTTCTCGTGCTCAGGTCGACCCCTATTTGTGCACGTGTCTGCACACACACAAGTACCTGGAGCACTTGCTTCCCATCGCCGTGGGCGATACTACTGGTGGCGTTAAACTCAATCTGACCCTGTGGTGTCCGGATGATATCACTCTGGGAAGACAATCAAACACAAACATGGGCTTGTTCAGTAAATGGCATAACAGTGAGAGTGTTACAGTTCAAAGACCAAATCACAGGACCAGTCATGAGACCCAGCTAGCAGATATGATCCCTTTAAAAGTGATGGGAACGTACATTTTTGGTTTCCCACTGCTTCTGGGAACGAGCCATACATTTTACTATGGTTCCCAGAAAGTTTGGAGTTTTCAATAACTTCCTTAACATTTTCAATAATAATTTTAATAACACTGCTAGCTTATTTGGGGTTACATTTTTTGAACTCTTTTTGTGGAAAGTTCTTTTTATGGAATGTTCTCGGAACAATTTGAGACCATAACTTTAAATAGAAACCATGATGAGGAAGCCTGTAGGAAACATTATGCTGAAGTAATGAAATTCCCACAGAAGAATGTTGTTTTTTAACGTTCTCTGAACATTCCCAATGTCAAACCAGTTGGAGAACGTTCCTAGAACATTATCAAAAATGTATTTAAAAGTAAAGGTGTTTGAACTTCTAGGAAATGTTCTGTTAAAGTAATGAAATACTAAGAAAATATGTTCCAAAGCCAGGCAAATATCCTGCACCATTCCCAGAAAGTTGTAGGAAGGGTGTATGCAAAATATCCATAGCACGACCGCGCTCTCACCAAGCTCTAAGAGACATATGGTTCTCAGAACATTATGTGCTAGCTGGGGAGCCTGTACAGATGAAGGATCTTGAACCAGTGGGAAATAGGAAAATAATCCCGCAGCAACAGGAAATGTGAATTATTATGGGCATTGTAATTAATGGACATTTTTGTAGTGGTTGAATTTTTTGTTAAGGCTAAGTCTGAAATGTCAAAGTGGAAATTTGACACGTTAAAAGCCTTTTTATAATTCAAATGCACTACAAGTTTGCATTTCCTACTTTGCAGGAACATTCTCAGCAACAAAAGAGTCAAATTAAGATAGAGCACCTCTCCATCTTTGAGGACGAACCAGAGTCTCTTCCAAGTCTTCTTCAACATCTTCATGAGGTACCCTGACTTCTCCATGGGTTCCTACAAACACCTGAGGTGGAGAGTGGTGTGTATAGTATCAGGTGTCACTGTCTACTCCAAGTCAATATTCACTTCATAAGAAGGAATTCCCCTCAACGATGCACACAAATTGGCTAAAACAAACATTATTTTCCATTGAGCCCCATTAGTTTAGTTATACAGAAACAACAAAATGTGCCGAAAAGCTGATGTACTGTTCAATGTACAGTTGAAGTCGGAAGTACACATACACCTTAGCCAAATACATTTAAACTCAGTTTTCATAATTCCTGACATTTAATCCAGGTAAAAATTCCCTGTTTTAGGTCAGTTAGGATCACCACTTTATTTTAAGAATGTGAAATGTCAGAATAATAGTAGAGGGAATGATTTATTTCAGCTTTTGTTTCTTTCATCAAATTCCCAGTGGGTCAGAAGTTTACATACACTCAATTAGTATTTGGCAGCAATGCCTTTAAATGGTTTAACTTGGGTCAAACATTTCAGGTAGCCTTCCACTAGCTTCCCACAATAAGTTGGGTGAATTTGGGCCCATTCCTCCTGACAGAGCTGGTGTAACTGAGGCCTCCTTGCTCGCACATGCTTTTCAGTTCTATCCACAAATTTTCTATGGGATTGAGTTCAGGGCTTTGTGATGGCCACTCCAATACCTTGACTTTGTTGTCCTTAAGCCATTTTGCCACAACTTTGGAAGTATGCTTGGGGTCATTGTTCATTTGGAAGACCCATTTGCGACCAAGCTTTAACTTCCTGACTGATGTCTTGAGATGTTGCTTCAATATATGCAGATAATTTTTGTTCCTCATGATCCCATCTATTTTGTGAAGTGCACCAGTCCCTCCTGCAGCAAAGCACCCCCACAACATGATGCTGCCACACCCGTGCTTCACGGTTGGGATGGTGTTCGTCAGCTTGCAAACCTCCCCCTTTTTCCTCCAAAATGGTCATTATGGCCAAACAGTTCTATTTTTGTTTCATCAGACCAGAGGACATTTCTACAAAAAGTACAATCTTTGTCCCCATGTGCAGTTGCAAACCGTAGCCTGGCTTTTCTATGGCGGTTTTGGAGCAGCGACTTCTTTCTTGATGAGCGGCCTTTCAGGTTATGTCGATATAGGTCTCGTTTTACTGTGGATATAGATACTTTTGCACCTGTTTCCTCCAGCATCTTCACAAGTCCTTTGCTGTTGTTCTGGGTTCATTTACACTTTTCACATCAAAGTACGTTCATCTCTAGGAGACAGAACGCGTCTCCTTCCTGAGCGGTATGACAGCTGTGTGGTCCCATGGTGTTTATAATTGTGTGCTATTGTTGGTACAGATGAACGTGGTACCTTCAGGCGTTCTGAAATTGCTCCCAAGGATGAACCAGACTTGTAGAGGTCTACAATTCTTTTTCTGAGGTCTTGGCTGATTTCTTTTGATTTTCCCATGATGTCAAGCAAAGAGGCACTGAGTTTGAAGGTAGGCCTTGAAATACATCCACAGGTACACCTCCAATTGACTCAAACAAAAACAGGTTTCTAGAAATGCAAATGTGTTAAATAAAACCCCCGGAAATATACATCTACATAAGTATTCAGACCCTTTACTCAGTACTTTGTTGAAGCACCTTTGGCTGCGATTACAGCCTTGAGTCTTTTTTGTATGATGCTACAAGCTTCGCACACCTGTATTTGAGGAGTTTATCCCATTCTTCTATGCAGAACCTCTCAAGCTCTGTCAGGTTGGATGGGGAGCGTCACTGCACAGCTATTTTCAGCTCTCTCCAGAGACGTTCGATCGGGTTCAAGTCCGGGCTCTGGCGGGGCCACTCAAGGACTATAAGGGCACAAGGCGAGACCCAGATGCAGACGGGAGGCAGGTTAGAGTCCAAGATGTTTAAAAACACTCAAAAAGGGGTAGGGAAGAGAATGTTTGTGGACTGGCAAAAAGTCAAAACCAGTTCACAGTTCCAAAAGGTACCTAATGGTAGGCAGGCAGGCAGAATGGTCAGGCAGGCGGGAATGGAGTCCAGAAAAACGTCAAAACTGGGAGGACTAGTAAAAGAGAATAGAAAAGAATGGGAAAAACACGTTGGTTGACTTAAACATACAAGATGAATTGGCACAGAGAGACAGGAAACACAGGGATAAATAAACCAGGGAAAATAAGCGACACCTGGAGGGGGTGGAGACAATCACAAGGACAGGTGAAACAGATCAGGGCATGACAAGAACTTTCAGAGACTTGTCCCGAGCCACTCCTGCGTTGTCTTGGCTGTGTGCCACGGCTGGAACACACACATGAAACAGAGTGAATGTCTATCTAAGGACTTGGGTGTGTGTGTGTGTCTTTGTTGTGGTCCTTACCCTGTATATTTTTCTGTAACTCCTGGATCTGAGTCTCCTGCTGAACATTGGTCTCTCTCAGAGCTGCATTCTACACCCTAAACTGAGAACAGCACAACCACATAAACACTTAAGCGGATGCCATACAGCCACACAAACATATCAACAGATTTGGGTTACATCTTAACAGGCACTATACCTCACACAGTTTCAGCATCATCCGCTCTTTGATCTTGGCTGCTTTCTCCTCCACAGCCTTAGAATCCTGGGCTTGGATCTGTTTCTAGTGAGGGATATAGAGAGATAGAGACATCAACACTGATCTAGGATCAGCTTACCCTCCCTCAATCCTAACCTTAACTATTCAAGGAGAAGCATCAAACCAGGGGGAAAGCAACAAACTGACAGTGTTTACCTGCTCCTCAAGCTGTTGCTCCAGTAGAGTGAGTAAGAGAGACTATAGATCCTGACAGCGTTTGAACAACCGTACCTCAGAGTCACATGACTGACTGTCTGGAGACTTCACCTTCACACACACACACACACACACACACACACACACACACACACACACACACACACACACACACACACACACACACACACACACACACACTAGGGAATTCACTTAAGAAATATACATGTAAGACAAACAAACACGTACAAATGAGCAGGCTTACACGCACGAACGTGCGCGCCCCAGCTGCTCAAGCTGTAAGAGGGAGAATGATATTATACCCTGATGAAGACAGCTTGTCTGTCGAAACGTTGGTTGTTAGGTTACTCAATTATTGCATCTGAGCTCCTAGAGCACATATGTCAGAGTCAAGGCCCGCGGGCCACATCCGGCCCGCAAGAAGGTTTTTTACGGCCCCTGGGATGATCTTGATTTATTATTAGAACCGGCCCGCAGCAAGCCGGCAGCCCGCAGATCTTTTACACGCACCAATACTACATTTCCCACAATGCAAAGGTGACGCACCGAGCAGTAGGCTGCTTCATTTCAATATTTATTGGCACAGCAGTCGTCAGCATCACAGTAAAATTAACTTTCAGATACCCATCAAAAATGGCAAAACGGAAGGTGGATACTGAGAACCGGGGGTTTCAAACAAGGTGGGAGTCGGAGTATATGTTCACGAAGGTAGCTGGAAAACCTGTGTGTCTTCTGTGTGGAGAAAGTGTGGCGGTACTGAAAGAGTATAATCTGAGACGACATTATGAAACGAAACACGCGGACAAAAACAAGAATATGGACATGGAACAAAGGCTACAAAAGGCAGAGGAATTAAAACGAGGCCTCAAATCTCGACAGGCTCTGTTCAAAAAAGCCAAATCACAAGGCCAGGCTGCTGTCAAGGCCAGTTTTATTTTGGCAGAAGAGATCGCTAAATCAGCCCGGCCATTTACGGAGGGGGATTTCATCAAAAACTGCATGATTAAAGTTTGTGACGAAGTTTGCCCAGAAAAAAGGCAACTCTTTTTAAATGTGAGTCTGAGCAGAAACACCATTGCCGAGAGAGTAGACCAGTTGTCCATCAATCTAAAAGAGCAGCTTGTGAAAAAGGGAAAAGATTTTATTGCATATTCCTTGGCTGTGGATGAGAGCACCGACATTTCTGACATTGCCCAGTTGTCAATTTTCATCCGCGGAGTGGACTCCAACCTAAGCGTGACAGAGGAGTTTTTGGCTTTACGTCCTATGCATGGCACAACTACGGGGCATGATTTGTATGAAGAGGTGTCAAGATGTGTAAATGAGATGGAGCTGCCTTGGGAAAAACTCGTGGGTTTGACAACCGACGGAGCACCTGCGATGTGTGGACACAGGAGCGGACTGGTGGCGAAGATACGGGAAAAGATGCAAGAGGAAAACGCGACAGGTGAGCTGACAGCTTATCATTGTATCATACACCAGGAAGCGTTGTGCGGTAAAGCCTTGAAAATGGAGCATGTAATGAGCATCATCACGCGCACAGTTAACTTTATCAGAGCCAAAGGTTTGAATCACCGCCAGTTCAAGGCATTTCTGACGGAGTTAGAAACGGAGCATGGTGATTTGCCTTATCACACAGAGGTGCGATGGCTAAGCCAGGGAAAGGTGCTTCAAAGATGTTTCGAGCTTCGTGAGGAGATTTGTCTGTTCTTGGACAGCAAAGGGAAAGACACAACACAACTCCGAGACGAAATGTTTCTGTGTGAAATGGCTTTTCTGTGTGACATTACGAGTCATCTGAATGCAATAAACTTGCAGCTGCAGGGTCGGGATCGTGTCATCTCTGATATGTACAGTACAGTGAAGGCATTTAAAACCAAACTGACTCTGTGGGAGACGCAGATGCGGAAAGAAAATTTGAGCCACTTTCCCAGCTGCCAGACCATGAAAGAGAAGCTCTCTACCAGTGCGTTCCCGAGCACACAGTTGGCTGATAAAATAGGTATGATTGCCGCTGACTTTCGACGCCGATTTGCTGACTTTGAAGCACAAAAAAGCAGGTTGGAACTGCTCGGTAACCCATTTGCTGTTGACGTGGAAAGCTCACCACCAAACCTCCAAATGGAGTTGATTGACCTCCAATGCAATGATGCACTGAGGGCAAAATATGCGGCAGTGGGTGCTGCGGAGTTCGCCCGTTTCCTCCCCGGCACAATGCCCCAGCTGCGCATCCAGGCTGCTCAAACGTTGTCTATGTTTGGCAGCACATACCTGTGTGAACAACTGTTTTCTTTGATGAACCTGAACAAAACATCACACAGAAGTCGACTTACTGCTGAACACCTCCACTCAATTCTGAGGATTTCTTCAGCTCAGAGCCTTACCCCGAACATTGATGAACTTGTGGAAAAGATGGGACACCACCAAGTATCACCCTCAACCTCAAACAAGTGAACATTACTGTGCAATCACATATTTAGAGTTTTTACTCAGTTCAAGTTTAAAAGTTAAAATTTAATATTTGTTTTCACTGCATGTTACTTCTCCTTAAACAAAGTGTTGTTTTTGATTAATAGATTTTTGCACTTTATTTTTTTGTATTTCAATCCAATTATATTTTAAAAATATTTCAGTTGAGTGGATGATAGAAAATTGCTATTATTGTTTTTTCTTTGAAGTAAATTTAGCCCACTTTTGCTAAAATAGAAAATATAGTCTACTGATGGTGCCTTGAATACCGGTTTCTTTCATTTAATGTTCATGTTATGGGGATATTTATATAAAGGAAATTTGTCTTTTGTGTCTGTTGAAAATTAAAGATTACTGACAGAGCCATAAGAAAATATTGCTTTATTTATCTGATCATATTGTAATATATTTGTTAGGTTTTCAGTAGGTTCAATTAGGTTCACTAGACTATATGCGTCATTTAAAAAATTTTCAATGAACATTCGAACAGTCCGGCCCTCGTCTTGTAGCTGATTTTTTTATTTGGCCCTCCGTCCATTTGACTTTGACACCCCTGTCCTAGAGTGTGTGGCTCTCCTTTCTTTTTCAAGAATGACAGACACATCATGTTTAGTCATAACTTTGCTGTTGAAGTATGGACACCTGAGTTGCTTAACCCGTTCACAGAACTCGCGGTTCCTGGGGTCTCCACTGAGCTTGGTAAATCTGCTTTTAGTTATTCTTAGTTGCACCATATTGCTGTGACAAAATTTTAAATACATTTCATCTTGATACTCTGGTGCCATTCGGGCAATATAAAGTATTGATTGGGGGACTTATTTGTGGAGAAATGTAACTGTTTTTATGGGTGATTTGTGATGTTTTATATGTGATTCCCATGCCTGTGTTTTATTTGAATGTGTACATCACAGAAGGTTGATGGCACCTTAATTGGGGAGGACGGGCTCATGGTAATGGCTGGAGTGGAATAGGTGGAATGGTATGAAATACATCAAAAACATGGTGTCCATCTTCCTCCCCTCAGCAGCCTCCACTGGTGTACAGTTCCTTCAGAAAGTATTCACAGATGACAAGGTGAGCGCTACCATCAGTCCTGTGTCATGCCAACAGTAAAGCATCCTGAGACCATTCATGTGTGAGGTTGCTTCTCAGCCAAAGGAGTGGGCTCACTCACAATTTTGCCTGAGAACACAGCCATGAATAAAGAATGGTACCGACACATCCTCCGAGAGCAACTTCTCCCAACCATCCAGGAACAGTTTGGTGAAGAACAATGCCTTTTCCAGCATGATGGAGCACCTTGCCATAAGGCAAAAGTGATAAATAAGTGGCTCGGGGAACAATACATCGATATTTTGGGTCAATGGCCAGGAAACTCCCCAGATCTTAATCCCAATGAGAACTTGTGGTCAATCCTAAAGAGGCAGGTGGACAAACAAAACCCCACAAATTCTGACAAACTCCAAGCATTGATTATGCAAGAATGGGCGGCCATCAGTCAGGATGTGGCCCAGAAGTTAATTGACAGCAGCCAGGGCGGTTTGCAGAGGTCTTGAAAAAGAAGGGTCAACACTGCAAATATTGACTCTTTGCATCAACTTCATATAATTGTCAATAAAAGCCTTTGACACTTATGAAATGCTTGTAATTATACTTCAGTATTCCATAGTAACATCTGACAAAAATACCTAAAGACAAAACTTTTGGCTACACATATATATATATATATATATATATATATATATATATATATATATATATATATATATATATATATATACACACAGTATATATTTACACAGGGTGCATTTGTAAAAGAGACCTAGGTCTCAATATGTCTTCCCTGTTAAAATAAAGGTGACATACACACTACCGTTCAAAAGTTTGGGATCACTTAGAAATGTCCTTGTTTTTGAAAGAAAAATAAATACAATTGTTGATTAAAATAACATCAAATTGATCAGAAATACAGTGTAGACCTTGTTAATGTTGTAAATGACCATTGTAGCTGGAAAAGGCTGATTTTTAAATCGAATATTTACATAGGCGTACAGAGGCCCATTATCAGCAACCATCACTCCTGTGCTCCAATTGCATGTTGTGTTAGCTAATCAAAGTTTATCATTTTAAAAGGCTAATTGATCATTAGAAAATGATGTACTGATTAAAGAAGCAATAAAACTGGCCTTAAGACTAGTTGAGTATCTGGAGCATCAGCATTTTTGGGTTCGATTACAGGCTCAAAATGTATTTCAAGGCCTAAAATGGATGCATTTCAAGGCCTACCTTCAAACTCAGTGCCTCTTTGCTTGATATCATGGGAAAATCAAAAGAAATCAGCCAAGACCTAAGAAAAACATAGTAGACCTCCACAAGTCTGGTTCATCTGTACAAACAATAGTATGCAAGTATAAACACCATGGGACCACGAAGCGGTCATACCGCTCAGGAAGGAGACACGTTCTGTCTCCTAGAGATAAACGTACTTTGCTGCGAAAAGTGCAAATCAATCCCAGAACAACAGCAAAGGACCTTGTGAAGATGCTGGAGGAAACAGGTATAAAAGTATCTATATCCACAGTAAAACGAGTCCTATATCGACATAACCTGAAAGGCCGCTCATCAAGGAAGAAGCCACTGTTCCAAAACCGCCATATAAAAGCCAGACTACGGTTTGCACTGCACAATTGGGACAAAGATTGTACTTTTTGGAGAAATGTCCTCTGGTCTGATGAAACAAAAATAGAACTGTGTCGCCATTATGACCATCGTTATGTTTGGAGGAAAAAGGGGGACGCTTGCAAGCCGAAGAACACCATTCCTACCATGAAGCATGGGGGTGGCAGCATCATGTTGTGGGGGTGCATTGCTGCAGGAGGGACTGGTGCACTTCACAAAATAGTTGGCATCATGAGGCAGGAAAATTACATGGATATATTGAAGCAACATCTCAAGACATCAGTCAGGAAGTTAAAGCTTGGTCGCAAATAAGTCTTCCAAATGAACAATGACCCCAAGCATTTACCCCAAGCAATGACCCCAAGCATCTACTATTATTCTGACATTTCACATTCTTAAAATAAAGTGGTGATCCTAACTGACCTAAGACAGGGAATTTTTACTCTGATTAAATGTCAGGAAATGTGAAAAACTGAGTTTAAATGTATTTGGCTAAGTTGTATGTAAACTTCCGACTTCAACTGTAGGTCCTGGATGGCAGGAAGCTAGGCCCCAGTGATGTACTGGGCTGTACGCACTACCCTCTAACGCCTTACGGTCGGATGCCGAGCAGTTGCCATTCCAGGCGGCGATGCAACCGGTCAGGATGCTCTCGATGATGCAGCTGTAGGACTTTTTGAGGATCTGGGGACCCATGCCAAATCTATTCAGTCTCCTGAGAGGGAAATGGCGTTGTTGTGCCCTCTTCACGACTGTCTTGGTTTGTTTGGACCATGATAGTTTGTTGATGATGTGGACACCAAGGAACTTGAAACTCTCGACCCGTTCCACTACAGACCCGTCAATGTGAATAATAGTTTGCAAGCCCTGCCACAACTGACGAGCATCAGAGCCGATGTAGTACGATTCAATCTTAGTCCTATATTGAGGTTTTGCCTATTTGATTGGTTTTGTCTGAGGGCATAGCAGGAATTCTTATAAGCGTCCGGATTAGTTTCCCGCTCCTTGGAAGCGGCGGATGTTGCCTGTAATCCATGGCTTCTGGTTGGGATATGGACATTCGGTCACTGTGGGGAAGACGTCATCGATGCACTTATTGATGAAGCCGGTGACTGAGGTGGTATACTCTTCAATACAATTGGATGAATCCGGGAACAGATTCCAGTCTGTGCTAGCACAACAGTCCTGTAGCGTAGCATCCGTGTCATCTGACCACTTCCGTATTGAGCGAGTCATTCGTTCTTCCTGCTATAGTTTTTGCATTTGGACCTTGTCTGGGAGCAGCATTATATCCTTTGCGTCAGACTCATTAAAGGAAAAATCTTTGTCCAGTTCAAGGTGAGTAATCGCTGTTCTGATATCCAGAAGCTATTTTAGGTCAAAAAGAGCCAGTATCATCAACATTATGTACAAAATAAGTACAATGTGAAAAAAAAACACAAAATAGCATAATTGGTTAGGAGCCCGTAAAACGGCAGCCATCCCCTCCGGCGCCCATCTTTCGTGTACACTGTCACTGACTACAACCTCAGTCCCACTATCCTCACTTGCACTGAATTACCTGAATGAGATCTTTCATTCCCCTCTTATTCTAACCCACTAAAACAATGTTTATACAGTCGTAGAGGAGAAATATCAACCTCCGCTCAAACCCAAATGCAGCAAATACACCCAAACAAAGAATGGGAGAATGTTGCATACTAGACATAGTGAGAGTGCCATTACTGATAATACTGACTGATTTATGTTCCTACATAGAAAAGGGAACCGTTATATTCTTCAAATGCTCTTGCATTGAGCATCCATTGTCAAATACATTTAAAATCAAATGTAAACAAGTTATTTATTTATTGGCCATACATGTATGTTGTATGCCATCACTCGTAACTGCTAACCCTGTACAGTAAAGACTAACTCATTCACTAACTCAAGTGAGACTTGACTCCTGTTGTACTGCCTCCTCTTGGTTATGGTTACAGTTTGTTACACTGAAGTCTGGTTGGACGTTAAGGTGTACAGGTGTCAAGTCTAAATGACAGGGTGTTCAGGGTCACGCCAAATTGGTCTACACGGACAAGTTCTGGCCTGGTTTAGATCTTATCTGTCGGAAAGATATCAGTTTGTCTCTGTCGGTGGTTTGTCCTCTGACAAATCAACTGTAAATTTTAGTGTTCCTCAAGGTTCCGTTTTAGGACCACTATTGTTTTCACTATATATTTTACCTCTTGGTGATGTGATTTGGGAACATAATGTTAACTTTCACTGCTATGCGGATGACACACAGCTGTACATTTCGATGAAACATGGTGAAGCCCCAAAATTGCGCTCCCTGAAAGCCTGTGTTTCAGACATAAGGAAGTGGATGGCTGGAAATATTCCAGTTTTAAACTCGGACAAAACAGAGATGCTTGTTCTAGGTCCCAAGAAACAAGGAGATCTTCTGTTGAATCTGACAAATAATCTTGATGGTTGTACAGTCATCTCAAATAAAACTGTGAAGGACCTCGGCGTTACTCTGGACCCTGATCTCTCTTTTGACGAACATATCAAGACTGTTTCAAGGACAGCTTTTTTCCATCTACGTAACATTGTAAAAATCAGAAATTTTCTGTCCAAAAATGCAGAAAAATTCACCCATGCTTTTGTCACTTCTAGGTTAGACTAGTGCAATGCTCTACTTTCCGTCTACCCGGATAAAGCACTAAATAAACGTCAGTTAGTGCTAAACACGGCTGCTAGAATCTTGACTAGAACCAATAAAAAAAAAATCATATTACTCCAGTGCTAGCCTCTCTACATTGACTTTCTGTTAAGGCAAGGGCTGATTTCAAGGTTTTACTCCTAACCTACAAAGCATTACATGGGCTTGCTCATACCTAATCTTTCCGATTTGGTCCTGCCGTACATACCTACACGTACACTACGATCACAGACGCAGGCCTCCTAACTGTCCCTAGAATTTCTAAGCAAACAGCTGGAGGCAGGGCTTTCTCCTATAGAGCTCCATTTTTATGGAATGGTCTGCCTACCCATGTGAGAGACGCAGACTCGGTCTCAACCTTTAAGTTTTTATTGAAGACTCTTCTCTTCAGTAGGTCGTATGATTGAGTGTAGTCTGGCCCAGGAGTCTGAAGGTGAACGGAAAGGCACTGGAGCAACGAACCGCCCTTGCTGTCTCTGCCTGGCTAGTTCCCCTCTCTCCACTGGGATTCTCTGCCTCTAACCCTATTACAGAGGATGAGTCACTGGCTTACTGGTGCTCTTCCATGCCGTCCCTAGGAGGGGTGCGTCACTTGAGTGGGTTGAGTCACTGACATGATCTTCCTGTCTGGGTTGGCGCCCCACCTTGGGTTGTGCTGTGGCGGAGATCTTTGTGGGCTATACTCGGCCTTGTCTCAGGATGGTAAGTTGGTGGTTGAAGATATCCCTCTAGTGGTGTGGGGGCTGTGCTTTGGCAAAGTGGGTGGGGTTATATCCTGTCTGTTTGGCCCTGTCCGGGGGTATCGTCGGATGGGGCCACAGTGTCTCCCGACCTCTCCTGTCTCAGCCTCCAGTATTTATGCTACAGTAGTTTATGTGTTGGGGGGTTAGGGTCAGTCTGTTATTTTTCCTGTCTTATCCGGTGTCCTGTGTGAATTTAAGTATGCTCTCTCTAATTCTTTCTTTCTTTCAGAGGACCTGAGCCCTAGGACCATACAGTACCTCAGGACTACCTGGCCTGATGACTCCTTGCTGTCCCCAGTCCACCTGGCCGTGCTGCTGCTCCAGTTTAAACTGTTCTGCCTGCGGCTATGGAACCCTGACATCGTCGGATGTGCTACCTGTCCCAGATATGCTGTTTTCACCTCTCTAGAGACAGCAGGAGCGGTAGAGATACTATGAATGATCGGCTATGAAAAGCCAACTCACATTTACTCCTGAGGTGCTGACCTGTTTGACCCTCGACATCAACTGTGATTATTATTATTTGACCCTGCTGGTCATTTATGAACATTTGAACATCTTGGCCATGTTCTGTTATAATCTCTACCCGGCACAGCCAGAAGAGGACTGGCCATCCCTCATAGCCTGGTTCCTCTCTAGGTTTCTTCCTAGGTTCTGGCCTTTCTAGGGAGTTTTTCCTAGCCACCGTGCTTCTACACCTGCATTGCTTGCTGTATGGGGTTTTAGGCTGGGTTTCTGTACAGCACTTTGAGATATCAGCTGATGTAAGAAGGGCTTTATAAATAAATTTGATTTGAAACACACACACACACTCAGAGTTTCCATTGCAGGACGATAATACATTTGGAAGACTATGTGGCTCAAAAGTGTACGTATAGGTTTTGTGTGTTTTCTGTGAGTGTGTATGGCCATAGGGAGTAAGGATCAAGGAAGTTGTTATAGGGGCATTTCAGTAAACCTGCCTAGTGATATATTTTATAAGGGCAGTGAAGCCAGTGGTACACAACAAATCCTGTCTGAACTGGTCTAGTCCACTCTGTCTTCCAACTCTGGCTGAGGGAGGGAAGGCCTTGGGCCTATTCACAGCAGAGAGTAGAGGCAGACTGTACACACACACTACCCTAACTGTGGCCAGTGGTGTGCCAGCTGGACCAAACCTGCAAACACGTCACCACACACACAGACACATGAACACAAATGCACGCAGAGACGCAGGCACACACTTAGCCACATCTTCTTAGAAATAATTCTCTACAGCCCAAGGTCATCCACAAATGACAAACCACAGCTTTCTGTCAATTCACACATATAGCATCAGGCAGAGAATATAACTGTAATCATAGAGAGTACAGCTGGAGAAAGGGAGAAATGACATCCATGCCCACACTGCCATCTCGGTCTTCAAGGCTGAATCACTGTCCATCGTTTCCTGAAAAGCTCTGATGGGACTTTGTTAATGATAGTTACTAGAGTAGTTTGGTAATCTGTGTTATGGCCCATTAGCAAGTCCCAGTTCCAGTCAGACAACCACTCCTCCTGTAGGCTATGTCTTCGCCATCCAACACCATCCAACATCTACCTGGGGCGGCAGGTAGCCTAGTGGTAGAGATATTCTGAATGATCGGCTATGAATTGGGCCAGTAACCGAAAGGTTGCTAGATCGAATCCCCGGGCTGACAAGGTACAAATCTGTCGTTCTGCCCCTGAACCAGGCAGTCAACCCACTGTTCCTAGACCGTCATTGTAAATAAGAATTTGTTCTTAACTGATTCGGCTAGTTAAATAAAAAACTTTAAAAAAAAACTATGTCAACATAAACACAGAAGGTTTACACAACTGAGGCACAGAAAAAGGCTCAACAAAATACATCAATGCCCTTTGCCCCTATAACCCGTAACATCACTCCACCCTGCAACCTCTCCACTGGATTCAAACTCGTTTGCCTGGAATTCCAGGCCTGCCTCGTTGTGGTCAGCCAGCACACACCCCACACACATACAACCCTCTATCCACTACCTAGCCAGCTCCTAAAGCCCTCCTCTGTAGCCACCAGGCCTACACTACATCTCTAGTGGTAACAACTGTTTTCCATGCAGTGGTTCCATCAGATTATACTTCCACACAGCAGACACTTGACTACTTGTGAGAGGGAGGATTGTGCTGAACAGAGTGAGAATGACACGAAAGAAGAAAATGCTAATATGCTAATTTGCAGGTTAAATGCTAATTTAAACAGGTTAAATGCTAATTTAACCTGTTAAACTGTAAAAATGAATGACTTTTTAATGTGGCATAAACACAACCAGTTTTGATATTTTCATCTGATTGCCAAACAAATCACTTCAAACAAAGTATTCTACCTGTGCAGGTTTGTCCACTCCAAACTAATTCCAGCATCCAAACTGCGTGTATACTCGCTCCATTCGATGAATGGAAATAGACGTCTGTTACGAAACGTCAAACAGTGTGCCTAACGACATTCTGCGATTGCGATTGATTAGGCCTAGATGAATTGATGCGTCTTGCTGACATATGTACCTTTTTTTTGTAGCCTGAAAAGTCGGGACACCTGAAATTGGTCTGAAACAGAATGGTCACCCTATAACACACATGGTCAACTTTCTAGACTAGGCTACAAGGTGTATTCCCATTAACTTCAAATGGGCATACCGGTAGTGACGTAGTGGTCAAATATTTTGTGATGTCGTGGTAAAATAAATATCTGATTGCCGGTTGCGTAACAAAAAAAAGTTACACCTACTATACTTGAAATGCATTTCTGAAAAGGTGAATAAATGGGGTTTACTTGCGTTTACCCTCCACCAGGCCTACACCACTGCCGGTAGCCTAAACTCTCAGCCGAGGCAGTTTTACACACATGAACACACACAGAACAGGTACAGTGCCTTGCGAAAGTATTCGGCCCCCTTGAACTTTGCGACCTTTTGCCACATTTCAGGCTTCAAACATAAAGATATAAAACTGTATTTTTTTGTGAAGAATCAACAACAAGTGGGACACAATCATGAAGTGGAACGACATTTATTGGATATTTCAAACTTTTTTAACAAATCAAAAACTGAAAAATTGGGCGTGCAAAATTATTCAGCCCCCTTAAGTTAATACTTTGTAGCGCCACCTTTTGCTGCGATTACAGCTTGGGGTATGTCTCTATCAGTTTTGCACATCGAGAGACTGAATTTTTTTCCCATTCCTCCTTGCAAAACAGCTCGAGCTCAGTGAGGTTGGATGGAGAGCATTTGTGAACAGCAGTTTTCAGTTCTTTCCACAGATTCTCGATTGGATTCAGGTCTGGACTTTGACTTGGCCATTCTAACACCTGGATATGTTTATTTTTGAACCATTCCATTGTAGATTTTGCTTTATGTTTTGGATCATTGTCTTGTTGGAAGACAAATCTCCGTCCCAGTCTCAGGTCTTTTGCAGACTCCATCAGGTTTTATTCCAGAATGGTCCTGTATTTGGCTCCATCCATCTTCCCATCAATTTTAACCATCTTCCCTGTCCCTGCTGAAGAAAAGCAGGCCCAAACCATGATGCTGCCACCACCATGTTTGACAGTGGGGATGGTGTGTTCAGGGTGATGAGCTGTGTTGCTTTTACGCCAAACATAACGTTTTGCATTGTTGCCAAAAAGTTCAATTTTGGTTTCATCTGACCAGAGCACCTTCTTCCACATGTTTGGTGTGTCTCCCAGGTGGCTTGTGGCAAATTTTAAACAACACTTTTTATGGATATCTTTAAGAAATGGCTTTCTTCTCGCCACTCTTCCATAAAGGCCAGATTTGTGCAATATACGACTGATTGTTGTCCTATGGACAGAGTCTCCCACCTCAGCTGTAGATCTCTGCAGTTCATCCAGAGTGATCATGGGCCTCTTGGCTGCATCTCTGATCAGTCTTCTCCTTGTATGAGCTGAACGTTTAGAGGGACGGCCAGGTCTTGGTAGATTTGCAGTGGTCTGATACTCCTTCCATTTCAATATTATCGCTTGCACAGTGCTCCTTGGGATGTTTAAAGCTTGGGAAATCTTTTTGTATCCAAATCCGGCTTTAAACTTCTTCACAACAGTATCTCGGACCTGCCTGGTGTGTTCCTTGTTCTTCATGATGCTCTCTGCGCTTTTAACGGACCTCTGAGACTATCACAGTGCAGGTGCATTTATACGGAGACTTGATTACACACAGGTGGATTGTATTTATCATCATTAGTCATTTAGGTCAACATTGGATCATTCAGAGATCCTCACTGAACTTCTGGAGAGAGTTTGCTGCACTGGAAGTAAAGGGGCTGAATAATTTTGCACGCCCAATTTTTCCGTTTTTGATTTGTTAAAAAAGTTTGAAATATCCAATAAATGTCGTTCCACTTCATGATTGTGTCCCACTTGTTGTTGATTCTTCACAAAAAAATACAGTTTTATATCTTTATGTTTGAAGCCTGAAATGTGGCAAAAGGTCGCAAAGTTCAAGGGGGCCGAATACTTTCGCAAGGCACTGTATATATAGAATGGGGCAAAAGGTGAGACTTTTTAAAAGAGAAAGGAGTATGCGGTAGCCAGATAGCATTCGCTATAAATTAGCGTTCAGTTTGTTCCCTAAGACGAGATTCCGATCTCGTTCCTGGTACTCATAGCACAAAAACACCAACTCGACCAATGGCATAAATCAATTGTCAACTCCAGACACTACCACACACATCCCCCAAGGCCAAATGAGGGAGTGACTGGCGCACAGACATTGTGGAAACCAGTAATTGGTTCCCCATTAATCATGCCATCCCTTCACATGTTTTAAGAATAGGTAAAGACACATTCAGATATGAAGACAATGAAATATTACATTTACATAGGTATTCAGACCCTTTACTCAGTACTTTGTTGAAGCACCTTTGGCAGAGATTACAGCCTCAGGGCTTCTTAGGTATGACGCTACAGGGTTGGCACACCTGTATTTGGTGAGTTTTTCCCCATTCTTCTCTGCAGATCCTCTAGCTCTGTCAGGTTGGATGGGGAGTATAACTGACTTGTGCGATAAGTTTGTCTCTCCTCATTTGATAGTAAAGAAATGAACCACCACAGTAGTACACCATTAGTGACGTCACTGCACATACTGAGGTCTTGTGCATAGTTTTCAGTTGGAGACCTAGTGATTACATTGATCAAAAACAGCACTTGAAGAACAACAACATATTTGACTTCAAGTATCATGCAATAAACGTTTGTTGACGTATTAGTATTTTAAAGTTCTCTATGGCAATGTGTTGACTGTGATGACTATTTACTGATTGTGTACAATCATTGTGCATTGGATTGTCTATTTTATGTGGATTGTAAATTATTGTATTGGATCTATGATATGGGTCTCCTACAGTAAGTCAAACAACACTAGCAATACCCATTTACAAACGTCAAAAGTGTAAGAATGTTTAAGCGTTTAGACACTCTCATACATTCACAGGTCACTTTTGTTTTAGGGTATTTAAACCAAGTTAAAATTATAGCTGCTTGAGTGATATATAGTTGTCTCTTATTATGCTTTAAACTACAGACACAAGATTCAAAACTTAATTCCTACACTACAGTTCTACCAGTTCTTCATACACTACAGTCAGATATTCCTACAGAGCAAAACAGCACACAACACACTTCAAATGCCACTCAGACTGATAGCTCTCCCTACATCTCTCCAATAAACAGAAAAAGGCATTCAATATTTATTTATTATTGTGAAAATGGTTGAAAGACAGACGGTGAAAGAGATGTTACTTAATTTCAGTTATTCCTGTTGTTGTTCATAAAATCCAAGAAGAGTTCCCCTTTCCAAAGGTTTTCATTTCTGCACTAAATTGACCGAGGTCTGGGCTGGCTCTGCTTAGAAGGTGTGTTTTCAAACAACTTCGTCCAATCAAATTATCGTAAAGGCGTGGCCATGTAAATTAAAATATGGAAACTCTTCAATGTGATGACATATTTTTTTTTACCAATGAACGCTAACAATTTAGATCAACAAAATTATAGGCCAATAAATCAAATCAAATCAAATGTCATTGGTCACATACACCTGGTTGGCAGATGTTAATGCGAATGTAGTGAAATGCTTGTGCTTCTAGTTCCGACAGTGCAGTAATATCTAACAAGTAATCTAACAATTCCCCAACAACAACCTAATACATTCAAATCTAAATGGATGGAATAAGTGGATGGAATGGATGGAATAAATATATGGATGAGCGATGGCCGAGCGGCATTGGCAAGATGCAATCAATGGTATAAGATACAGTATATATACATATGACATGAGTAATGTAAGATATGTAAACATTATTAAAGTGGCCAGTGATATGAGTCTATGTAGGCAGCAGCCTCTCTGAGTTAGTGATTGCTGTTTAGCAAGTGATGGCCTCGAGACAGAAACTGTTTTTCAGACTCTCAGTCCCAGCTTTGATACACCTGTACTGACCTCACCTTCTGGATGGTAGTGGGGTGAGCAGGCAGTGGCTCGGGTGGTTGTTGTCCTTGAGGATCTTTTTGGCCTTCCTGTGACATCGGGTGCAGTCGGTTTCCTGAGGGGCAGGTAGTTTGCCCCCGGTGAGGCGTTGTGCAGACTGCACCACCTTCTGGAGAGCCTTGCGGTTGAAGGCGGTGCAGTTGCCGTACCAGGCAGTGATACAGCCTGACAGGATGCTCTCAATTGTGCATCTGTAAAAGTTTGTCGGGGTTTTAGGTGACAAGCCAAATTTCTTCATCCTCCTGAGGTTGAAGAGCCGCTGTTGTGCCTTTTTTACCACTGTCTGTGTGGGTGGACCATTTCAGTTTGTCTGTGATGTGTATGCCGAGGAACTTAAAACTTTCAACCTTCTCCAGTACTGTCCCTTCGATGTGGATAGGGTGCCCCCTCTGCTGTTTCCTGAAGTCCACGATCATCTCCTTTGTTTTGTTGACGTTGAGCGAGAGGTTGTTTTTCTAGAGGTTGTTTTTCTCCAGCTGTTGGTCCATTTGGCAGTAGGAGGTGGATATAGGGTCTACACAGGAAAGTGTTGTTTACCCAACTTTTTGCGGTGCCGGTAGGTTCTGTCACTTGTATTTTCAATCTCTTGACTCATTGCATGTGATGCACAATATGTAAACCAATAAGAAGCCCGTTTCCTCTCAATCAGCTGGAAGATTTTGCCGTTTGGTCTGTGATTCGGTACAGACCAGCGGAGGTAAAGTCGAGTTAATAACACTACTGGATAGTTTTGCGACATTTAGGGGAGGGTTGAGCTCGACTGCAGGATTGCGTGCTACGCCACTGCTTATAACTAACTATAAGTTAACTAGTGATTGCCGCTGCGGTCTAAGGCACTGCATCAGTGCTAGAGGCATCACTACAGACCCTGGTTAGCACAATTGGCCAAGCATCGTCAATTTTTAATTGACCTTTTATTTAACTAGGCAAGTCAGTTAAGAACACATTCTTATTTACAATGACTGCATACCCTGGCCAAACCCTAACTCAGACAACGCTGGGCCAGTTCTGCGCCACCCTATGGGACTTATCAGATCAAGGTTCTTGGTTAGAGCAGAGACAATGAATCCCCTCCTGAATCAAGATCCCTGCTGCCTAAATTTGTTTTGTCTGTTTTAACGTTTTGGAAATACCGTATACCCCGGTATGGTACTGGAACGATGGTATGAAAATCTGGTTAACGCCCAACCCTAGCAAACGTCAAATCAAATCAAATCAAATTTTATTTGTCACATACACATGGTTAGCAGATGTTAATGCGAGTGTAGCGAAACGTGTGAGGTTGATTATAAATGAAAATGTGTGTGGAGGTAATTGGATGACAGTATTGGTTTTTTTTTGTCCCGTCGTAGAGATATTGTAATCCTTATGTTGCAGTGCAGGTACATCTTATGTTCTCCTGGCTGGTCTAATTGTGTCTGTCTCTGTCCAGGCAGGGTCTCAGGTGGAGGGGCTGAGTGAGGCGGAAACTCCCCATGGGTCTCTCCTCCCAGGACTGTCTGCACACGCTGGCCCTCATCTACACCTCCCTGCAGGCCAAGAACCTCCTCTGTAGAGCCAGGTACATCTCACCACCTCCTCCTCTCCCTCAGTCTCAAGCCCTGGCACATAAGGTGTGCAGGCTTTTGTTCCAGCCCAGCACAACCACACCTGATTCAACTACTCAACTGCTGATCAACACCTTGATGAGTTGAACAGGTGTTACGGCTGGGTTGGAAGTGGAACCAAAACCTGCACATCCAGGACCAGGGATTGTGACCACAGCTCTGTTTTTCCAGTAGATTAGCAAACGTGTTATAGAATTGCTACTCTCTTAATCTACATGTTCTCTCTGCAATCTGCAGTGCCCTGAGCTCTGTACCAGACTGGCTGCAGGAGCAGACTGTTGGTTGGCTGTCCGGGTGCCTGTCTGACTGTCTGTCCAATCTCGGCTCCGACCACACCGCATACCCAAATCTGATAGACTCCATCACATCTTGCCTAGGCGGCTTCCCTCTCGGTATGTATGGAATCTCCTCACTTAGGCTGTCTCTTGTGTTTGGTATAATTTTCAGAAGATACACTTCATCCGCAGTTCATTTATATAGCTAATGCTCTATTGCTTTTCAGGTGAAAGGTGTATACAGTCTGCTAACAGAAGGTGAGTGCTTTGTTTTCCTTCAGGTTATTATCAAACCAGCTCAGGATGATGAGCTCAAACACGGAACCATTTTTCCCAGAGTTCATTGATGCCTTTAGGTAATATGCCTCTCCCTCTGTTCTTTTCTCCAGTGTTACAGTTCCCTCCAGAAGGCCTTAAGTGAATATCTCCAACAAGTAAGGCATCCTGTGCTCCTAAATCTTGGTCCTCTGGACCCAAAGGATGGCACGCCTTTGTTCCAGCTCGGTAGTATCACGCATGATTCAACTAATCCAGGACTTAATGAGTTGGGTAAGGGCTAAAACAAAAGTGGCACCGGTCCCAAGTATCAGGATAGGAAAAACTTGTGGTGCGTGGCCTCCGACTGACTGGTGTGTGTATGTCGCCCCCTGCTGTCTTAGTGGTCTAGCTAGCAGATCGCCATGTGGTACAGGCCTAGCTTGTGTCTAACTGCGGCCAAGGCCTCCATGCTGGTAGTGCAGAGGTCCCAGGAGTCCATCAGCGCCACCCTACAGGCTACCCATCTTTACTGCTCCCTGCAGCTGACCCTTAGTGACCTACTGGACTGCTACACACACACATCCTCACAGATGGTGAGGACTGTGTATGCTACACCAGGGGTGTGTTCACTAGGAAACCAACAGAAACGGGCAGGGACCTACCTGAATTTGTCCAATAGAAACTCTCGTTTTCATTGTAAAATGATTTCCGTTGCAAAACTTTTGCAACTGTTTGCCACGGTTTGCTATGGTCTTAGTCTGAATGAATACACTCCAGGTTACTCAACATTAGCTCATAAAGTGTGCGCACTCAGCTTTTAAGTACTGAGTAGGCTCCCCCCTCACTCTCTTTTTCTCTACAGAATTTGTGCAGTCGGTCCAGAGCATGGTTGGCCAGGTGTGTCATGGGGAGTGGAGATAGTGGCCGCAGGGGTGAGTGACTACACTCAAGTACACTGAATGACTCATTTTGATTGGATTAATTTCCGTTGTTCATTGACAGTAATGGCCATGATGTTGGGAACTTTTTTGTCTCTCTCTTTCTGTATGTTTTTGTCTGTCCATCTGCCTATCCAGGTGGCAGGTCTCCTGCAAGGTTCAGAACAGGTTGGTGAGTGCGCCCCCGTGTGGCTGAGACAAAGCTGTACCGAGCTATATGACAGTGGCCGTCATACAAAAGTATGTGGACACCCCTTCAAATGAGTGGATTTGGCTACTTCAACCACACCCGTTGCTGACAGGTGTGTATTATCGAGCACATAGCCATGAAATCTCCATAGACAAACATTGTCAGTAGACTGGCCTTACTGAAGATCTCAGTGACATTCAACGTGGCACCCTCATAGGATGTCACTTTTCTAACAAGTCAGTTCATCCAATGTCTGCCCTGCTAGAGCTACCCCGGTCAACTGTAAGTGCTGCTATTGTGAATTGGAAACATCTAGGAGCAACAATGGCTCCGATGCGAAGTGGTAGGCCACACAAGCTCCGAGAACGGGACTACCAAGCGCAATGCCAAGTGTCGACTGGAGGGGTGTAAAGCTCGCTGCCATTGGATTCTGGAGCAGTGGAAACACTTTCTCTGGAGTTATGAATCCCGCTTCACCATCTGGAAGTCCGACAGACAAATCTGGGTTTGGCGGATGCCAGGAGAATGCTACCTGCCCGACGGCATAGTTCCAACTGTAAAATTAGTTGGAGGAGGAATAATAGTCTGGGGATGTTTTTCATGGTTCGGGCTAGGCGTCTTGGTTCCAGTGAAGGGAAATCTTAACGCTGCAGCATGCAATGACATTTTAGATGATTCTGTGCTTCCCACTTTGGGGAAGGCCCTTTTCCCGTTTCAGCATGATAATGCCCCTGTGCACAAAGCGAGGTCCAGATGTGTAGTTGTTGTGTCTGAAGGCAGTGGTCTCCCCTGCTGGTGGCAGCCTCCTCACCTATCTACGGCCGAGCCGACTGTATCACCACTGCCTTACTGCAGCTCAACACCAGGTGAGTTGGGCACACACATGCACATTCACTCACACACACACACACACACACACACACACACACACACACACACACACACACACACACACACACACACACACACACACACACGTCATAGCCAGTCTTTGGTGTGTATTGTTCATTCTGTGTGTCCAGGTGTTTCACTCTGAAAGGCCAGTGGAGTAGGTTGCTGTCAGAGCTCATCACAGTGTCCTATAGGATGTCTGACTTAGTGTCATTTGTTGTCCAGACCTCCTCCACTGAAGGCCTCATCCCCATGGATACTGACTTAGGTCAGCACCTCTGATTGGTCTAGACTAGAGTGAGGATGCCTCATAACTAGTGCCCAGAGTTGTTCTTAGTAAGGAGAAACTCCTGGCCCTACATAAGGGTGTGTGTGTGCACGTGCGTCTCCTCAGAGACATCCGCTGGTCTGCAGAGGATCCTGCAGGAGATCCAGCCTCACGACACCAACAACTTTTTAACCAGCACCAGTGAGCTCGTCACACAGCCGTCTGGATAGGAGAACGGACCTGCAGCTCCCACAGACCAACCAGGGCATGACAGCACAGGTCAACACATCTCCCCTCACTGACTCACTGAACTAGTATTTATGATATCATAATCTTGTGCTTCTGCTGTGTCTTTGTGTTAGGAGCGGCAGATAGCCTAGAGGTTGCGAGAGTTGGGCCAGGGGTTCGAATCTCTGTGCCGGCAACGTGGAAAAATCTACCCTTCTGCCCTTGAGCAAGGCAGTTAACCCCTAACAACAACTGCTCCCTGGGTGCCGATGACATGGATGTTGATTAAGGCCTTCCCCTGCACCTCTCTGATTCAGAGGGTTTGGGATAAATGCGGAAGATACATTTCGGTTGAATGCATTCAGTTGTACAACTGACCCAGGTATCCACTTTCCCTAAACCTGACACCTCAGAAACAGCAGACGAGTGGTGAAACACTGACCCCATCAGGACAGAACCAGTATTGTAGCCACTTTTATAGCTGCAGTACCAGTTATGTCCTGATGCGGTCAGTGTTTCACCACCGCCTACAGATACTGAAGTGTTATGCACTAGAGTGGATACTACAAGACACAGTCCATATAGATGGTTTATCAGTACGGATGCAGAAAGACAGCCATCTGTCTGCCCCCATTTTACGTATTTATTACATCTAAACAAAAACACCTTTTTGTGTTCTTATACGCTTCCAATATTGTTTTTGGTTATCGCTTGACCAGTTACTAAGATTGTATTTGTTTGTCAGCTTTGCGAAATACCTATTTTGGACGCAACAATTGTCAACTAGAATGGTACCAGTCATTTACAAAGGCTGTAGCAAAAGCTAGCCAAAGAGCAATTTTACTAGTTGAAGACATTTTTAAGTATAATGTAGTTGATTTGCGATGATGACACAAGCATTTTGTCAAGCAGGACATTCATATGAGCCTTACATTAGAATTATAATTCAAAAGTAGTGTGAAATGCACTCAAATATGTATTGTATTTGTATTTGGACCATATTTGGTGATCAACAAACCTATTTTGACATAACTCCCATTCACCAGCTCTGTAAGCGTTTTCTGGACGATGGAGAGGTTTAACGTAGGGATACTGGTTCACCACCAACATGGCGCGCATCGCTCTCGTGCGGCAATGTTTACAAGCACAGTGAAAAAACTATTTGTCTGGCATGACACATTCTAGAAGGCTTTTTGTAAATAGTGAGTTGTATGCCTATAGATTTGATAATGAGATGGTGTTTAGTGTGAGTTGTAGGTGGTAGTTGCGAGGGCTACAGGGTGACAGCTCAGATGGTGTTGGTGTGCTGCTGGAGCAGAATGAAGGAGGTATCCATGGTGTGTCAGAGCCGCCCTGACACACACTGACCAGGAGCTCATCACAGAGGAGCAGGTGGCACACACACACACACACACACTTAAACATGAACTCAGTGCCCTCACCTTTACCCTTGTATGTAAAAAAAAAAAAAAAAAAAGATTTAACCAGGTAGGCCAGTTGAGAACAAGTTCTCATTTACAACTGCGACCTGGCCAAGATAGAGCAAAGCAGTACGACACACACAGAGTTACACATGGGATAAACAAACGTACAATCAATAAGTGTATATATACAGTGAGTGCAAATGTAGTAAGATTAGGGAGATAAGGCAATAAATAGGCCATGGTGGCGAAATAATTACAATTTAGCAATTAAACACGAGTGATAGATGTGCAGAAGATGAATGTGCAAGTAGAGATACTGGGGTGCAAAGGAGCAATTTACAGATGGGCTATGTAC